>NC_091552.1:31353966-31358966 GCF_042767895.1 Penaeus vannamei | reverse complement strand
ACATTTATACTCACATATATCTTTATTTGATAAAAAGATCGACGATTTCCTTTTTACGCAATTCAGCATATTTTCCAAAAACGCACACACACAAAAAAGAAAAAATACCTGAACTTTTGCATTCTAACGTCTATCTGTCAGACAAGGACACTGAATATGTATACATATGTATACACGGTATGAAATAAGATGAACGAACGATATGAGTAAAACAGCAAAGCAACAATAATACTGACAATAATAATAACAAGAATAACAACAACAGCAATAGTAATTATACCAATAATATCAATAATGATGATTCATGATAATAATAATGATAATTAATAATGATAATAATGATAATAATGATAATGATGATGATGATGATGATGATGATGATAATAATAATAATAATAATAATGATAATAACAATCTTTCCTTAAGAGGACTCGAAGTCGCGACCGCAGATTCAAATTGAGAACCTAAACCACTCAGCCAAGATGATGTTGATGATAATGATAATGATGATGTAGATAATAACAATGACATCACTGAGGATAATCTTATTAATATCATTATGACTATCATCATCATAATTACCATTATCATTATTACTATTTCTGTAATCATGATTATGATTGATTATTATTATTATTATTATCATAATAATAATTATCATTATTGTTATTCTTCTTATTATTATTGTTATTATTATCATTATTATTATTAGCAGTAGTAGTAGTAGTAGTAGTAGTAGTATTGTTGTTGTTGTTGTTGTCATTGTTATTATTATCATTGTCATTATTTTCTTTACTATTATTATAATTACTACTATTATCATCATCATTATTGTTGTTATGATTATACTAATTAATGCCATTATTGTTATTATCATTACCATTACTATCATTATTGTTATCATTATTATAATACTATTATTATCATTGCTGTTATCAGTGTTATAATTATTGTTTTAGTTATTATTATTACTATAATAGCATTATCATTACTGTTACCTCCGCCAAGGGGTCATGTTTTATAGCGTTGACTAGTTTCTTGTTTTTTTTCATTTTTATTATTATTTGTTTCGGTCAAATGTGTATCTTAGCCCAACTTTGATGTTATTAAATGTTGATGATGATCTGGATCCTGAGCAGGATAATTAAAAAAAAAAGTTATGAGCAGGTTTTTATTATTCATTAGTCTTGCGAGACAGACAAACACGGACGTTACCCGTGTACTTGAGAAAGGTGATTTAATGTAATTTTTTGTGCGAATAATTTCATTGCATCCGTGATCCAGTTACCTTGGCGGAGGTATGCGCTCTCTGAGAGCTTCTGGTTAAGCTATATATTGCATATACTTTAACTAATATTCATATCATCATTATATATTCCACTGCTAAAGATATCGATACAATGAAGGTAATTATTACAATAACGATATATTGTATAAACGTAACGAAAATATGGTTGATATTAACAATGGTGATATCCTTAACAATAATAATGAGAATGATGACGATACGATAATGATATTCATATCAAGAACAACAATAGTATCAATAATGATGAAAATTAAAGTTATAGCGATAATGATAATGATGACAATAAAGAGGAAGGTAAAGATCATGATAATGATAGTGCTAATGATGATATCAACATGAATAAAATTGATAATGAAAATAATATAAAAATTATATATTCCTTTTATTGAAAATAGATATTAAAAGAGACGAAAATAAAGATAACGATAATTGTATAAATATTAATGTCCACAATTGCCTCGATGCCAATAACGATATTCTTTGTAATGATAATGAAAATCTGAGTAATAATAACTGTAATGAGTGCCACTGATATAAAAGATACTAGTAACAATATTGATAACAATGGAAATAGCAACAATGATGATAGTAACAATGAAAATAATGATGGCGATAATTATGATGACAATAGAAATCATAGCAATAATATTATAAAAACTACTACTACTATTATTGCTTGCAATGATAATGATAATGATAATGGCAATGATTACAATAGTAATGATAATAGCAGTAATAATAATAGCATTAATGATTGTTATGATAATTATAATTATAATAATAATAATTATGTTAATAATAATAATAATGATAATAATAATAATGATAATGATAATAATGATGATGATAATAATGATGATAATGATAACGATAATAATAATAATATTAATAATAATGATAATAATAATAATATTAATAATAATGATAATAATAATAGTAGTCATGACATCATAAAAAAAACAATGATGATGATAATGATAACAACAATAATTGTAATAATAATGATATAAATGATAATAAAATAACAATATTAATAATGATAATAGTAATAATACCAATGATAATAACGATGGTGATGATAAAGATAGTTATAATGATGATAATAATAATAATCATAATAATAGTTATAATGATAATAAAAATAAAGATGATGATAACAATAATTATGATTATATTATAAGCATAATAATGATAACAACAACAACAAAACAGTAATAATAATAATGCTAATAACAATAATGATAATGATTATGACAGTGATAATGATTATAATGATAATGATTATGACAATGATAATGATAGTGATGATGATAATAATGATAATGATAGTGATGATAATGATAATGATAGTAACAATGATGATGATGATGGTAATAATAATAATAATGACAATAATAATAATAATGATAATAATAATAATGATAATAAAAACAATAATGATAATAATGATAATATGATAATAACAACAATAATCATGAGGATAACAACAATAATGATAATACTAATACTTATAATATCAATAACAATAATGATAATGAAAAAATAAATGATAAAAAATAACAATAATAACAACAGCAATAATAATCATAATGATGACAGTTATAATTATTGCAACACCACCATCAACAACAACAATAATAATAATAACGATAATAATGATGATAATAATAATGATAATGATAATAGCAAAACTACTGCTAATTATGATAAAAATAATGATGGTAGTAGAAATATTGATCATAATGTCAGAAATAATAACAGCAATAAAGATAATAATTTTTATCTGTATCTTCTTTATCATCACCATTATCATTTTCATAATAACAATAATAACAATAATTATCATCATCATCATCATTATTATCATTATCATTATTATTGTTGTTGTTGTTATTATTGTTATCATTATTATCATTATTATTGTCATTATTAGCAAAATTATTATCACTGTTACTGTTATCATTGTTTTATTATCATTGTTATCAGTTATAATGATAAAATAAATGATAGTAACATAATGATGATAACAATAACAACAACAACAATACTAATAAGAGTAATAATGATAATAACAATAACAATAATGATGATGCTGCTGATGATGATGACAATAAGGATAATAATAATAATGATAGTAATAATGATAATGACAATATGATGATGATGATGATGATAATATTAATAATAATAATCAAGAACAACAGCGATAATGATAACAGTGACAATAGTAGTAATGATAAAAAATAAATACAATAATAACAATAACGAATAACAACAATAATAACAGTTACAATGGTAATAATAATAATAACAATAATCATAACATGAATGGTAATAATAATTATAATGATATTAGAAAATAATGATAATAATGATGATGATAATAGAAAATAATAATAATAATAATGATAATAGAAAATAATAATGATAATAGAAAATAATAATGATAATAATAGTGATAATAGAAAATAATAATAATAATAATGATAATAGCAAATAATAATAATGATAATGATAATAGAAAATAATAATGATAATAATGATAATAGAAAATAATAATAATGATGATAATGATAATAATAACAGAATAAGATGACAGTATGCCATATTTGCCGGCATATTAGACGCATTATTTTCCTGTTCAAGTGCATCCCAGAAATGCCTACGTCCAGCGTGGCGGCATCGCGGAGGGGAGGCCAAGCAATGTAGGCCTATCATCATTATCATCATCATCATCATCATCATATTGTTATTATCATTATTATTATCATTATTGTTATTATCCTTATTGTCATCGTCATCATCAGCATCATCATTATTGTTATTGTTATTATCATTATTACTATTATTAGTATTGTTGTTATTGTTATTGTTCGACTGACACAAAAATTGTTGCTAACTATAGAATCTTGAAAACGACCCAGGTTATAACAGTAAATTGTGTTGCTAATAATAGAATATAGGAAACAAGCCTAATCTTCACCGTCTGTTATCACAAACTTAAGAAAAATTGATGATACGTCGGCTTTTGATGCGGGAAGCTGACATCATCTCGCTTATCTCCTTGGCCAGCACACGTCGCCCACACCTGGTACATACCAGGTGTGGGCGACGTATGCTGTCTTATAAGTCATACATCACTTTATGTATAAGTCTTACATCACTTAACGACTGCATTATCTTTAAGAAACATTTGATCTTTCTCTAAATGAAAAATGCTCCTTGAAATTTGATGATTATCTTAAAGAAGCATTTGATCATTCTCTAAATGAAAAATGCTCCTTGAAATTTGATGATTATCTTAAAGAAGCATTTGATCATTCTCTAAATGAAAAATGCTTCTTGAAATTTGAAAGAAATGTTAACCTTTCATCCGCCTGTCATCCATTTGTGAGGAGTGGATGACAACAAAACCAAGGCGTAACGATGTAGCGCCGCCCTGCTGGTGACCTGTTATGTGTCTCATCCTATGAAACCAATCTCTTGCCCAGAATATAAAGAACTTGAACGCTGACCTGAGAGGAAGCTGGGGTACGGATTTTCAATACGTACCAGTAAGTCTGTTAAATGATGAACCATACTATTTTTCCAACAAAATATCCTTACAAAAGAGGGGTGCGTCTTATGCGGTGGTGCCTCGAATACGTCGGCAAATACGGTACTTGTAAATGTAAAAATATTTGTCATTTTT
>NC_091552.1:31333966-31341466 GCF_042767895.1 Penaeus vannamei | reverse complement strand
AGCTCAACCCCCCCTCCTCCTGCTCCCTCCCCCTTCTCCCGCAACACAGAAGCCCAGCTCAACCCACCCCCCATCCTCCTGCTCCCTCCCCCTTCTCCCGCAACACAGAAGCCCACCTCAATCCCACCCCCTCCTCCTGCTCCCTCCCCCTTCTCCCCACAACACAGAAGCCCAGCTCAACCCCCCCCCCCCCATCCTCCTGCTCCCTCCCCCTTCTCCCGCAACACAGAAGCCCAGCTAACCCCCCCCCCCCATCCTCTTGCTCCCTCCCCCTTCTCCCGCAACACAGAAGCCCAGCTCACCCCCCCCCCCCCTCCTCCTGCTCCCTCCCCCTTCTCCCGCAACACAGAAGCCCAGCTCAACCCCCCCCCCCCCCCTCCTCCTGCTCCCTCCCCCTTCTCCCGCAACACAGAAGCCCAGCTCAACCCCCCCCCTTCTCCCGCAACACAGAAGCCCACCTCAACCCCCCCCCCCCCCCCTCCTCCTGCTCCCTCCCCCTTCTCCCGCAACACAGAAGCCCAGCTCACCCCCCCCCCTCCTCCTGCTCCCTCCCCCTTCTCCCCGCAACACAGAAGCCCAGCTCAACCCCCCCCCCTCCTCCTGCTCCCTCCCCCTTCTCCCGCAACACAGAAGCCCAGCTCAACCCCCCCCCCTCCTCCTGCTCCATCCCCCTTCTCCCGCAACACAGAAGCCCAGCTCACCCCCCCCCCTCCTCCTGCTCCCTCCCCCTTCTCCCCGCAACACAGAAGCCCAGCTACCCCCCCCCCCTCCTCCTGCTCCCTCCCCCTTCTCCCGCAACACAGAAGCCCAGCTACCCCTCCCCCCCTCCTCCTGCTCCCTCCCCCTTCTCCCGCAACACAGAAGCCCAGCTCAACCCCTCCCCCCCCATCCTCCTGCTCCCTCCCCCTTCTCCCCGCAACTCAGAAGCCCAGCTCCCCCCCCCCATCCTCCTGCTCCCTCCCCCTTCTCCCGCAACACAGAAGCCCAGCTCAACCCCCCCCCCCATCCTCCTGCTCCCTCCCCCTTCTCCCGCAACACAGAAGCCCAGCTCACCCCCCCCTCCTCCTGCTCCCTCCCCCTTCTCCCGCAACACAGAAGCCCAGCTCAACCCCCCCCCCTCCTCCTGCTCCCTCCCCCTTCTCCCGCAACACAGAAGCCCACCTCAACCCCCCCCCCCCTCCTCCTGCTCCCTCCCCCTTCTCCCCGCAACACAGAAGCCCAGCTCAACCCACCCCCCCTTCCTCCTGCTCCCTCCCCCTTCTCCCGCAACACAGAAGCCCAGCTCAACCCCCCCTCCTCCTGCTCCCTCCCCCTTCTCCCCGCAACACAGAAGCCCAGCTCAACCCCCCCCCCCTTCCTCCTGCTCCCTCCCCCTTCTCCCGCAACACAGAAGCCCAGCTCACCCCCCCCTCCTCCTGCTCCCTCCCCCTTCTCCCCGCAACACAGAAGCCCAGCTCAACCCCCCCTCCTCCTGCTCCCTCCCCCTTCTCCCCGCAACACAGAAGCCCAGCTCAACCCCCCCCCCCCCTTCCTCCTGCTCCCTCCCCCTTCTCCCCGCAACTCAGAAGCCCAGCTCCCCCCCCCCCTCCTCCTGCTCCCTCCCCCTTCTCCCGCAACACAGAAGCCCAGCTCAACCCCCCCCCCTCCTCCTGCTCCCTCCCCCTTCTCCCGCAACACAGAAGCCCAGCTCACCCCCCCCCCCCATCCTCCTGCTCCCTCCCCCTTCTCCCGCAACACAGAAGCCCAGCTCAACCCCCCCCCCTCCTCCTGCTCCCTCCCCCTTCTCCCGCAACACAGAAGCCCAGCTACCCCTCCCCCCTCCTCCTGCTCCCTCCCCCTTCTCCCGCAACACAGAAGCCCACCTCAACCCCCCCCCCCCATCCTCCTGCTCCCTCCCCCTTCTCCCGCAACACAGAAGCCCAGCTCACCCCCCCCCCCTTCCTCCTGCTCCCTCCCCCTTCTCCCGCAACACAGAAGCCCAGCTCACCCCCCCCCTCCTCCTGCTCCCTCCCCCTTCTCCCGCAACACAGAAGCCCAGCTAACCCCCCCCCCCCTCCTCCTGCTCCCTCCCCCTTCTCCCGCAACACAGAAGCCCAGCTCACCGCCCCTCCCTCCTCCTCCTGCTCCCTCCCCCTTCTCCCGCAACACAGAAGCCCAGCTCAACCCCCCCCTCCTCCTGCTCCCTCCCCCTTCTCCCGCAACACAGAAGCCCAGCTCAACCCCCCCCCCCTCCTCCTGCTCCCTCCCCCTTCTCCCGCAACACAGAAGCCCAGCTCAACCCCCCCTCCTCCTGCTCCCTCCCCCTTCTCCCGCAACACAGAAGCCCAGCTCACCCCCCCCCCTTCTCCTGCTCCCTCCCCCTTCTCCCCGCAACACAGAAGCCCAGCTCAACCCCCCCCCCTTCCTCCTGCTCCCTCCCCCTTCTCCCGCAACACAGAAGCCCAGCTCAACCCCCCCTCCTCCTGCTCCCTCCCCCTTCTCCCCGCAACACAGAAGCCCAGCTCACCCCCCCCCCTCCTCCTGCTCCCTCCCCCTTCTCCCGCAACACAGAAGCCCACCTCAACCCCCCCCCCCCCCCATCCTCCTGCTCCCTCCCCCTTCTCCCGCAACACAGAAGCCCAGCTCACCCCCCCCTCCTCCTGCTCCCTCCCCCTTCTCCCGCAACACAGAAGCCCAGCTCACCCCCCCCCCCCCCTTCCTCCTGCTCCCTCCCCCTTCTCCCGCAACACAGAAGCCCAGCTCAACCCCCCCCCCCCTCCTCCTGCTCCCTCCCCCTTCTCCCGCAACACAGAAGCCCAGCTCAACCCCCCCCCCCTCCTCCTGCTCCCTCCCCCTTCTCCCGCAACACAGAAGCCCAGCTCACCCCCCCCATCCTCCTGCTCCCTCCCCCTTCTCCCGCAACACAGAAGCCCAGCTCAACCCCCCCCCCCCCTCCTCCTGCTCCCTCCCCCTTCTCCCGCAACACAGAAGCCCAGCTCAACCCCCCCCCCATCCTCCTGCTCCCTCCCCCTTCTCCCGCAACACAGAAGCCCAGCTCACCCCCCCCCTCCTCCTGCTCCCTCCCCCTTCTCCCGCAACACAGAAGCCCAGCTCAACCCCCCCCCCCTCCTCCTGCTCCCTCCCCCTTCTCCCGCAACACAGAAGCCCAGCTCAACCCCCCCCCCCATCCTCCTGCTCCCTCCCCCTTCTCCCGCAACACAGAAGCTCAGCTCAACCCCCCCCCCCTCCTCCTGCTCCCTCCCCCTTCTCCCGCAACACAGAAGCCCAGCTCAACCCCCCCCCCCTCCTCCTGCTCCCTCCCCCTTCTCCCGCAACACAGAAGCCCAGCTAACCACCCCCCTCCTCCTGCTCCCTCCCCCTTCTCCCGCAACACAGAAGCCCAGCTAACCCCCCCCCCCCATCCTCCTGCTCCCTCCCCCTTCTCCCGCAACACAGAAGCCCAGCTCACCCCCCCCTCCTCCTGCTCCCTCCCCCTTCTCCCGCAACACAGAAGCCCAGCTCACCCCCCCCCTCCTCCTGCTCCCTCCCCCTTCTCCCGCAACACAGAAGCCCAGCTCAACCCCCCCCCCCCCTCCTCCAGCTCCCTCCCCCTTCTCCCGCAACACAGAAGCCCAGCTCAACCCCCCCCCCTCCTCCTGCTCCCTCCCCCTTCTCCCGCAACACAGAAGCCCAGCTCAACCCCCCCCCCCATCCTCCTGCTCCCTCCCCCTTCTCCCGCAACACAGAAGCCCAGCTCAACCCCCCCCTCCTCCTGCTCCCTCCCCCTTCTCCCGCAACACAGAAGCCCAGCTCAACCCCCCCCTCCTCCTGCTCCCTCCCCCTTCTCCCGCAACACAGAAGCCCAGCTCAACCCCCCCCCCCCTGCTCCCTCCCCCTTCTCCCGCAACACAGAAGCCCAGCTAACCCCCCCCCCTCCTCCTGCTCCCTCCCCCTTCTCCCGCAACACAGAAGCCCAGCTCAACCCCCCCCCCCCTCCTCCTGCTCCCTCCCCCTTCTCCCGCAACACAGAAGCCCAGCTCAACCCCCCCCCCTCCTCCTGCTCCCTCCCCCTTCTCCCGCAACACAGAAGCCCAGCTCAACCCCCCCCTCCTCCTGCTCCCTCCCCCTTCTCCCGCAACACAGAAGCCCAGCTCAACCCCTTCCCCTCCTCCTGCTCCCTCCCCCTTCTCCCGCAACACAGAAGCCCAGCTAACCCCCCCCTCCTCCTGCTCCCTCCCCCTTCTCCCGCAACACAGAAGCCCAGCTCATCCCCCCCCCCTCCTCCTGCTCCCTCCCCCTTCTCCCGCAACACAGAAGCCCAGCTCACCCCCCCCTCCTCCTGCTCCCTCCCCCTTCTCCCGCAACACAGAAGCCCAGCTCACCCCCCCCCCTCCTCCTGCTCCCTCCCCCTTCTCCCGCAACACAGAAGCCCAGCTAACCCCCCCCCTCCTCCTGCTCCCTCCCCCTTCTCCCGCAACACAGAAGCCCAGCTCACCCCCCCCCCCTTCTCCTGCTCCCTCCCCCTTCTCCCGCAACACAGAAGCCCAGCTCACCCACCCCCCTCCTCCTGCTCCCTCCCCCTTCTCCCGCAACACAGAAGCCCAGCTCATCCCCCCCCTCCTCCTGCTCCCTCCCCCTTCTCCCGCAACACAGAAGCCCAGCTCAACCCCCCCCTCCTCCTGCTCCCTCCCCCTTCTCCCGCAACACAGAAGCCCAGCTCAACCCCCCCCCTCCTCCTGCTCCCTCCCCCTTCTCCCGCAACACAGAAGCCCAGCTCACCCCCCCCCCCTCCTCCTGCTCCCTCCCCCTTCTCCCGCAACACAGAAGCCCAGCTACCCCTCCCCCCTCCTCCTGCTCCCTCCCCCTTCTCCCACAACACAGAAGCCCAGCTACCCCCCCCCCTCCTCCTGCTCCCTCCCCCTTCTCCCGCAACACAGAAGCCCAGCTCAACCCCCCCCCCCTCCTGCTCCCTCCCCCTTCTCCCGCAACACAGAAGCCCACCTCAACCCCCCCCCCTCCTCCTGCTCCCTCCCCCTTCTCCCGCAACACAGAAGCCCAGCTAACCTCCCCCCCCCCCATCCTACTGCTCCCTCCCCCTTCTCCCGCAACACAGAAGCCCAGCTCAACCCCCCCCTCCTCCTGCTCCCTCCCCCTTCTCCCCGCAACACAGAAGCCCAGCTCACCCCCCCCCCCCCCTCCTCCTGCTCCCTCCCCCTTCTCCCGCAACACAGAAGCCCAGCTAACCCCCCCCCCCCCTCCTCCTGCTCCCTCCCCCTTCTCCCGCAACACAGAAGCCCAGCTCACCCCCCCCCCCTCCTCCTGCTCCCTCCCCCTTCTCCCGCAACACAGAAGCCCACCTCAACCCCCCCCCTCCTCCTGCTCCCTCCCCCTTCTCCCGCAACACAGAAGCCCAGCTCACCCCCCCCCCCTCCTCCTGCTCCCTCCCCCTTCTCCCCGCAACACAGAAGCCCAGGTCACCCCCCCCCCCCCCTCCTCCTGCTCCCTCCCCCTTCTCCCGCAACACAGAAGCCCAGCTCACCCACCCCCCTCCTCCTGCTCCCTCCCCCTTCTCCCGCAACACAGAAGCCCAGCTCACCCCCCCCCTCCTCCTGCTCCCTCCCCCTTCTCCCGCAACACAGAAGCCCAGCTCACCCCCCCCTTCTCCCCCCTCCCCCAGACAAACAACCAGTTCATTGGCGGCCCGACAGACGTCCTGAGACTCCCGATGGGCAGGAGACTCAACCTGGTGAACGACCCTTCCTTCCCCTTCTCCCCCATCCTGTGCCCGACGCTCACGTCCTCCGCCATGTACCGCAACCCGTCCATCTGCTTCTACCCGGTGAGGACCTCGACTCGCAGTTCTCGGAGTTGCGTTTGTTGTTGTTCTTCTTGTTGCTTTGGCTGTTGATGCTATACTTATTATTGGATTTACTATTATCATTCTTATATTTACTATAATTATTAGCATTTATGATCACCCTCATTATCATCATTATCGCAGCAATAAACCCCTTACCCACCCCACTGAACCATCCACCCTTCCACCACCCTTTGCTATTCCCCCCACCCATTCCCTAATGCTCCTCCTCCCCCAGCCCTTCCTTAATGCACTTTCCCTTCCTCTCCCTTCCCTAATGCTCCTTCTCTCCCTCTCCCTTCTCTAATGCTCCCTCTCTCCCTCTCCCTTCCCTAATGCTCTTTCCCTCCCTCTCCCTTCCCTAATGCTCTTTCCCTCCCTCTCCCTTCCCTAATGCTCCTCTCCCTCTCCCTTCCCAAATGCTCTTTCCCTCCCTCTCCCTTCCCCAATGCTCCCTCTCTCCCTTCCCTAATGCTCTTTCCCTCCCTCTCCCTTCCCTAATTCTCCTCTCCCTTCCCTGATGCTCCTCTCCCTTTCCCTTCCCTAATGCTCTTTCCCTCCCTCTCCCTTCCCTAATGCTCCTCTCCCTTTCCCTTCCCTAATGCTCTTTCCCTCCCTCTCCCTTCCCTAATGCTCCTCTCCCTTTCCGTTCCCTAATGCTCTTTCCCTCCCTCTCCCTTCCCCAATGCTCCCTCTCTCCCTTCCCAAATGCTCTTTCCCTCCCTCTCCCTTCCCTAATGCTCCTCTCCCTTTCCCTTCCCTAATGCTCTTTCCCTCCCTCTCCCTTCCCTAATGCTCCTCTCCCTCTCCCTTCCCTAATGCTCTTTCCCTCCCTCTCCCTTCCCTAATGGTCCTCTCCCTTCCCTAATGCTCCTTCTCTCCCTCTCCCTTCCCTAATGCTCTTTCCCTCCCTCTCCCTTCCCTAATGCTCTTTCCCTCCCTCTCCCTTCCCTAATGCTCCTTCTCTCCCTTCCCTAATGCTCTTTCCCTCCCTCTCCCTTCCCTAAGGCTCCTCTCCCTTACCTAATGCTCCTTCTCTCCCTTCCCTAATGCTCTTTCCCTCCCTCTCCCTTCCCAAATGCTCTTTCCCTCCCTCTCCCTTACCTAATGCTCCCTCTCTCTCCCTTCCCTAATGCTCTTTCCCTCCCTCTCCCTTCCCTAATGCTCTTTCCCTCCCTCTCCCTTCCCTAATGCTCCTTCTCTCCCTCTCCCTACCCAAATGCTCTTTCCCTCCCTCTCCCTTCCCTAATGCTCTTCATCTCCCTCTCCCTTCCCTAATGCTCTTTACCTCCCTCTCCCTTCCCTAATGCTCCTCTCCCCCACTTCCCTAATGCTCTTTCCCTCCCTCTCCCTTCCCTAATGCTCTTTCCCTCCCTCTCCCTTCCCTAATGCTCTTTCTATCCCTCTCCCTTCCCTAATGCTCCTCTCCCTCTCCCTTCCCTAATGCTCTTTCCCTCCCTCTCCCTTCCCTAATGCTCTTTCCCTCCCTCTCCCTTCCCTAATGCTCTTTCCCTCCCTCTCCCTTCCCTAATGCTCTTTCCCTCCCTCTCCCTTCCCTAATGCTCTTTCCCTCCCTCTCCCTTCCCTAATGCTCCTTCTCTCCCTCTCCCTTCCCTAATGCTCTTTCCCTCCCTCTCCCTTCCATAATGCTCTTTCTATCCCTC
>NC_091552.1:31326466-31328966 GCF_042767895.1 Penaeus vannamei | reverse complement strand
TGACATTAGTGACATAATGATAATAGTGATAATGATAACAATGGTAACAATGATACTATCAAAACTAATGACAATCATAAAAATATAAAATATAAAAGTTCTTAAAGTAAATATAACTTAAACGAATGAAATAAGAACAGGCAGATAAGCAAACCGAAAGAAATTAGTATCATTGGCGTTATCGATATTTATTGTTGTAATAATTGCTGTTTTATCATCATTGTTACTTTATTATAATCATTACCATTATCCTTATAAATTTTTATCAATTTGATATAATTCTCATCATTATTTTCATTATTTTTATCATTAATATTTTCAGTAAAGCAGTCTCACGTGGGAATAAACTAGAAAAAACTAAATTTTAGGCTATAACCCACAACCTCAGATATTCAGCTCATAGCAGAGGATTTATGCTACTCCATGCTTCCTTTAAGGTCCCAAAGACGACATTAAGCTCGACTTGGTCAAGCCAGTGGTGGAGTCTTTCCGAAATTGTCCTTAGCGCCCATCTAGGGCCAATGGGGATGCCCTTCACTTCTTTGCAATCCCATATCTTCTGTATTTCCTACCTCAGGTCTTGGTATCGATCGACTTTCCCTTGTTCTAAATATCCCTTTTCTCAGATAGATATGAACTATCGACGATTTTGCAAACATGACCTTTTTTGTAGACAACTATATCTCTCCTAGAATGTTCTAAAGTTTTGTCAGTTTGGATCTTCAAGTTCCAGAGAACTTTCACGTTGTCATTCTCAACTGCAGTAGGTCTGTGTTCGTACCACTTTTATCCCTGCTCTAGCTTGTATTTCTGGCAAAGTTGCCAGTGGAGTACCTGTGCTATCCTGTAATTTCTCCATAATTTGTACTTTTCTGAGCAAGATCTTTATTCTGATACAATAATTCCCTTTAGATCGCCACATAGTTTGCAGAGTGGAGATGTTCTCCCTGCCTATGTGGTGATTTATAACTCTTGTTCTTATTGCTTGTTCTTGAGTTGCCCATTAAGTCAATTTTTTCAACCAGCCCCAGTTACGTGTGTCCTGGAATTCCGTTTTACTGAAGAATCGCTTCTCTTCCAACTATCTTTATCATAAGCTCTGGATTGGTGCGTGTGTCATCACACTGGTAGTTCTCAATCAGGAGACAATCCTCAACAGCAATTAACCTTTCTCACCCTCTACATCTCCCTGTGGATCGAGTTGTACAGGGTCAGAAGCTTTCGGGATTCCTGTCTGGATTTGATATTCATTTATCTTCCATTCTACTATTCCTGCGCTGTACTTGATGATGGAGACTGCTCTAGAGTTAATAGCGTTGATGATATTCTCCATGTTTTCCTTCATTTTCTTGTTTTTCACACTTTCAACTTCCAGAACACCTATGTACTTGTAGCCATTTTCCACGTTGATTTTCTTCATCGTTTCTCCAGTTGATATTTGAAGAGCCTCACTGTGCTAACCAGAATGTCACATTTATTTATTCCAAACACAGTCATAATGTCTTCACTGAAAATGCGAACCGAATTCATTAATGTTTTCAGTCGTTTTTCTGACTTACTGAAGATTTTAGGTCATCCATATACAGTAGATCACTTCACAGACGGTGCCGATTTCCCAAACTCGCTTTCACTTTTCTAAGAATAAGCGTGCGTAGAATTAGACAGATAACGAAAAGAAGAGGCGTTAAACTGTCACCCTGAAAGATACCTTGTATAATTCTCACTTACCCAAATCCTCTCCCCCAGAAGTAAGTTCCGTCTCCCAAATCCTCAAGCTGTTCCAGAGGAGATTTTTGATGTCAGCTGTTTTAAAGGTCTGTAGACATTTCATGATCCACGAATATGGAATCGCGTCAAACGCTTTCTTGTAGTCGATCCAGCCCATGGCCAGGCCGTCTTTTCTTCTCGTACAGGTCTTAATGATGGCTTTGTTAATGAGTAATTGGTCTTTAGCGGCCCTTGATCTTCTTTGGCATACTTCCTGCTCTTTGACAGCAGTCTGTTTTCATCCAGGTGCCGATTAGTCTCCTCTGATAAGATGCTGATGAGAAGCTTCCGCAATAAAGCTAACCCGGGAACTGGTCTAGTTGGAAGCTGCATTGCCTTCTGATTGTCCTTACGAGTATTTTCAGCACTGTTCCCTGCTTGGCAAGCCAAGTTGGAAGATGTGCAGGTGAGACGTTCGTCAAACATTGCTGAAATCTCAGGGAGCAATGACTTTGTACCCTTTAGCCAAAAACCTTGCACACCGTCTGGCCTTCGTGATTGCCAGCGAGTTTGTTTTCTTGCTTACGAAGCATTTCTGTTATTTGGATGTCACTTCTGATCCAACCTTCTGAGCCAGTCTGCCTCATCCTTATGCTCTACATCCTTCTTCGCCTCTGCAGTTTTTAAGTTTTTAAATAACTTTTACTGATTATATGGAAAAAAGTCTGTTCTGTTTATAACTATTCGACCCAATGAATGTATATTTTACATTTTCACTTTTTCCTAATACCCT
>NC_091552.1:31281466-31293966 GCF_042767895.1 Penaeus vannamei | reverse complement strand
GAGAGGAAGGAGAGAGAGAAAGAGAGAGAGAAGGAGAGGAAGGAGAGAAAGAGAGGGAGAGGGAGGAGAGAGAGAAAGAGATGAAAGAGAGAAAGAAGGAGAGGAAGGAGAGAGAGAAAGAGAGAGAGAAGGAGAGGAAGGAGAGAGAGAAAGAGAGAGAGAAGGAGAGGAAGGAGAGAGAGAGAGGGAGAGGGAGGAGAGAGAGAAAGAGAGGAAAGAGAGAGAGAAGGAAAGGAAGGAGAGAGAGAAGGAAAGGAAGGAGAGAGAGAGAGAGGGAGAGGAAGGAGAAAGAGGGGAGAGAGAGGGAGAGGAAGGAGTAAGAGGAGAGAGACAGGGAGAGGAAGGAGCAAAAGAGGAGAGAGGGAGAGGAGGGAGAGAGAGAGGGAGGAGAAGGAGAGAGAGAGAGGGAGAGGAAGGAGAGAGAGAGGGAAAGGAAGGAGCGAAAGGGGAGTGAGGGAGAGGAGGGAGAGAGAGAGGGAAAGGAAAGAGAGGGGGCAGAAGAAAGACAGAGAGGGAGAGGAAGGAGAGATAGGAAGGAGAGAGAGAGGGAGAGTAGAGAGAGAGAGAGAGGGAGAGGAAGGGAGAGGAAAGGGAGAGAGAGGGAGAGGAAAGGGATAGAGAGGGAGAGGAAGGGAGAGAGAGAGGGAGAGAGAAAGGGAGAGAGAGGGAGAGGAAAGGAGAGAGAGAGGGAGATGGAAGGAGAGAGAGGGAGAGGAAAGGAGAGAGAGAGAGGAGAGGAAGGAAAGAGAGAGAGGAGAGGAAAGGGAGAGAGAGGGAGAGGAAAGGGAGAGAGAGGGAGAGGAAAGGGAGAGAGAGTGGGGAGAGGTGAAAGGGAGAGAGAGGGAGAGGAAAGGGAGAGAGAGGGAGAGGAAGGAGAGGAGAGAGGGAGAGGAAAGGGAGAGAGAGGGAGAGTGAAAGGGAGAGAGAGGGAGAGGAAGGAGAGAGAGAGGGAGAGGAGAGGGAGGAGAGAGGGAGAGGAAGGAGAGAAGGGAGAGGAAAGGGAGAGAGAGAGGAAGAGGAAGGAGAGAGAGAGGGAGAGGAAAGGGAGAGAGAGGGAGAGGAAAGGGAGAGAGAGGGAGAAGAAGGAGAGAGAGAGGGAGAGGAAAGGGAGAGAGAGGGAGAGGAAGGACAGAGAGAGAGAGAGGAAAGGGGAGAGAGAGGGAGAGGAAAGGGGAGAGAGAGGGAGAGGAAAGGGAGAGAGAGGGAGAGGAAAGGAGAGGAAAGGGAGAGAGAGGGAGAGGAAGGAGAGAGAGAGGGAGAGGAAAGGGAGAGAGAGGGAGAGAGGAAAGGGAGAGAGAGGGAGAAGAAGGAGAGAGAGAGGGAGAGGAGAGGGAGAGAGAGGGAGAGGAAGGAGTGAGAGAGAGGAAAGGGAGAGTGAAGGGAGAGGAAGGAGAGAGAGTGAGGGAGAGGAAAAGGGAGAGAGAGAGGGGAGAGGAAGGAGAGAGAGAGGGAGAGGAAAGGGGGAGAGAGGGAGAGGAAAGGGGAGAGAGAGGGAGAGGAAGGGATGAGGAGAGGGGAGAGGAAAGGGAGAGAGATGGAGGAGTGGAAAGGGAGAAGAGGGAGAGGAAGGAGAGAGAGAGGAAGAAGAAAGGGAGAGAGAGGGAGAGGAAAGGGAGAGAGAGGGAGAGGAAGGGAGAGAGAGAGAGGGAGAGTGAAAGGGGAGAGAGAGGAAGAGGAAAGGGAGAGAGAGGAGAGGAAGGAGAGAGAGAGAGGGAGAGGAAAGGCAAGAGAGAGAGAGAGAGGAAGGACAGAGAGAGGGAGAGGAAAGGGAGAGAGGGAGAGAGGAAAGGGAGAGAGAGGGAGAGAGAGGGAGAGGAAAGGAGAGAAAGAGAGAGAGGTAGAGATAGGGAGAGGGAGAGAAAAGGAGAGAGAGAGAGAAGGGAGAGAGGGAGAGGAAGGAGAGAGAGAGGAGAGGAAAGGGAGAGAGAGGGAGAGGAAGGACAGAGAGAGGAGAGGAAAGGGAGAGAGAGGGAGAGGAAAGGGAGAGAGAGGAGAGAAAGGGAGAGAGAGGGAGAGGAAAGGGAGAGAGAGGGAGAGGAAAGGGGAGAGAGAGGAGAGGAAGGAGAGAGAGAAAGGAGAGGAAAGGGAGAGAGAGGAAGAGGAAGGAGAGAGAGAGGGAGAGGAAAGGGAGAGAGAGGGAGAGGAAAGGGAGAGAGAGGGAGAAGAAGGAGAGAGAGAGGGAGAGGA
Source organism: Penaeus vannamei (assembly GCF_042767895.1). Taxonomy (NCBI): domain Eukaryota; kingdom Metazoa; phylum Arthropoda; class Malacostraca; order Decapoda; family Penaeidae; genus Penaeus; species Penaeus vannamei. The sequence continues at coordinate 31,291,779 of NC_091552.1, read as the reverse complement.
AAGGGAGAGAGAGGGAGAGGAAAGGAGAGAGAGGGAGAGGAATTCAGAGAGAGAGGAGAGGAAAGGGAGAGAGGGAGAGGAAGGACAGAGAGAGGGAGAGGAAAGGGAGAGAGAGGGAGAGGAAAGGGAGAGAGAGGGAGAGGAAAGGGGGAGAGAGAGGGAGAGTGAAGGGGAGAGGAAGGGCCGAGAGAGGGAGAGGAAGGAGAGAGTGAGAGGGAGAGGAAAGGGAGAGAGAGGGAGAGGAAAGGGAGAGAGAGGGAGATGAAGGAGTGAGAGAGGGGAGAGGAGAGAGGGAGAGAGAGGGAGAGGAAGTAGAGACAGAGAGAAAGGGGAGGAGAGAAGGAGAGGAAGGAGAGAGAGAAGGGAGAGAAAAGGGAGAGAGAGGGAGAGGAAGGAGAGAGAGAGGGAGAGGAAAGGGGGAGAGAGAGGGAGAGGAAAGGGAGAGAGAGGGAGAGGAAAGGGAGAGAGAGGGAGGGAGAGGAGGAAAGGGAGAGAGATGGAGAGGGAAAGGGAGAAAGAGGGGAGAAGAAGGGAGAGAGAGAGGAAGAGGAAAGGGAGAGAGAGGGAGAGAGGAAAGGGAGAGAGGGAGAGGAAGGAGAGAGAGGGAGAGGAAAGGGAGAGAGAGAAGAGGAAAGGGAGAGAGGAGGGAGAGGAAGGAGAGAGAGAGGGAGAGTGAAAGGAGAGAGAGAGGGAGAGGAAGGAGAGAGAGAGGGAGAGGAAAGGGAGAGAGAGGAACAGAGGGAAGGGAGAGAGAGAGGGAGAGTGAAAGGGAGAGAGAGGGAGAGTGGAAAGGGGAGAGAGAGGGAGAAGAAAGGGAGAGAGAGAGGAGAGGAAAGGGAGAGAGAGGGAGTGGGGAAGAGAGAGAGGGAGAGGGAAAGGGAGAGAGAGGGAGAGGAAAGGGAGAGAGAGTGGAGAGGAAAGGGAGAGAGAGGGAGAGGAAAGGGAGAGGAAAGGGAGAGAGTGGGAGAGGGAAGGAGAGAGAGAGGGAGAGGAAAGGGGAGAGAGAGGGAGAGGAAAGGGAGAGAGAGGGAAGAAGGAGAGAGAGAGGGAGAGGAGAGGGAGAGAGAGGAGAGAGGAAGGAGAGAGAGAGAGGAAAGGGAGAGAGAGGGAGAGGAAGGAGAGAGAGAGGGAGAGGGAGAGAGAGGGAGAGAGGAAGAGAGAGAGAGGGAGAGGAGAGGTAGAGAGGGAGAGGAAAGGGGAGAGAGGGAGAGGAAAGGGAGAGAGAGGAGAGGAAAGGGAGAGAGATGGAGAGAGGAAAGGGGAGAAAGAGGAGAGGAAGGAGAGAGAGAGGAAAGAGGAAAGGGAGAGAGAGGGAGAGTGAAAGGGAGAGAGAGGGGGAAGAGGGGAAGGAGAGAGAGAGGGAAGAAAGGGAGAGAGAGGAAGAGGAAAGGGAGAGAGAGGGAGAGGAAGGAGAGAGAGAGGGAGAGGAAAGGGAGAGAGAGAGAGAGGAAGGACAGAAAGAGGGAGAGGAAAGGGAGAGAGAGGGAGAGGAAAGGGAGAGAGAGGGAGAGAGAGGGAGAGGGAAGGGAGAAAGAGGGAGAGGAAGGAGGGAGAGAGGGAGAGGAAAGGGAGAGAGAGGGAGAGAGAAAGGGAGAGAGAGGGAGAGGAAGGACAGGAGAGAGGAGAGGAAAGGTGAGAGAGGGTAGGGAAAGGGAGAGAGAGGGAGAGGGAAAGGGAGAGAGGGAGAGGAAAGGGAGAGGAAAGGGAGAGAGAGGGAGAGGAAGGACAGAGAGAGGGAGAGGAAAGGGAGAGAGAGGGAGAGGAAAGGGAGAGAGAGGGAGAGGAAGGAGAGAGAGAGGGGAGAGTGAGAGGAGAGAGAGGGAGAGGAAGGAGAGAGAGAGAGTGAAAGGGAGAGAGAAGCAGAGGAAGAGAGAGAAGGAGAGAAGAAGAGGAGGAGAGAGACGGAGAGAAGGAGGGAGAGAGAGGGAGAGGAAAGGGAGAGAGAGGAGAGGAAAGGGAGAGAGAGGGAGAGGAAAGGGAGAAAGAGAGGGAGAGGAAAGGGAGAGATGGAGAGGGAAAGGGAGAAAGAGGGAGAGGAAGGAGAGAGAGAGAGGGAGAGAGGAAAGGGAGAGAGAGAGGAGAGAAAGGGAGAGAGAGGGAGAGGAAAGGGAGAGAGAGAGGAGAGAAAGGAGAGAGAGAAGAGAGAAAGGGAGAGAGAGGGGAGAGAGGAAGGAGAGAGAGAGGGGAGAGTGAAAGGGAGAGAGAGAGAAAAAAGGGGAGAGAGAGGGAGAGGAAAGGGGAGAGAGAGGGAGAGAGGAAAGGGAAGAGATAGGGAGAGAGAGGGAGAGATGAAAGGGGAGAGAGAGGGAGAAAAGAAAGGGGAGAGAGAGGGAGAGAGGAAAGGGGAGAGAGAGGGAGAGGGAAAGGGGAGAGAGAGGGAGAGAGTGGGAAGGGAGAGAGAGAGGGAGAGGGAAAGGGGAGAGAGAGGGAGAGGAAAGGGACAGAGAGAGGAGAGAAAGGGAGAGAGAGAGGGAGAGGAAAGGGAGAGAGAGGGGAGAGGAAAGGGAGAGAGGGAGAGGCAGGAGAGAGAGGGAGAGGGGAAAGGGAGAGAGAGGAGAGGAGGGAGAAAGAGGGGAGAGTGAAGGAGAGAGAGAAGGAGAGGAAAGGAGAGAGCGAGGGAGAGGAATGGAGAGAGAGGGAGAGGAAGGAGAGAGAGAGGGAGAGGAAAGGGAGAGAGAGGGAGAGGAAATGGAGAGAGAGGGAGAGGAAGGAGAGAGAGAGGGAGAGGAAAGGGAGAGAGAGGGAGAGTGAAGGACAGAGAGAGGGAGAGGAAAGGGGAGAGAGAGGGAGAGGAAAGGGAGAGAGAGGGAGAGGAAAAGGGAGAGAGAGGGAGAGGAAAGGGAGAGGAAAGGGAGAGAGAGTGGGAGAGGAAGGAGAGAGAGAAGGAGAGGGAAAAGGGAGAGAGAGAGAGAGGAAAGGGGGAGAGAGGGAGAAGAAGAGAGAGAGAGAGAGGGAGAGAGGAGAGGGAGAGAGAGAGGGAGGGAGGAAGTGAGAGAGAGACAGAGGAAAGGGAGAGAGAGAAGGAGAGAGGAAGGAGAGAGAGAGAGGAGAGGAAAGGGAGAGAGAGGGAGAGGAAGGGAGAGAGAGAGGGAGAGGTGAAAGGGAGAGAGAGAGGGAGAGGAAAGGGAGAGAGAAGGGAGAGGAAAGGGAGAGAGAGGGAGAGAGAGGGAGAGGAAAGGGAGAGAGATGGGAGAGTGAAAGGGAGAAAGAGGGAGAGGAAGGAGAGAGAGAGGAAGAGGAAAGGGAGAGAGAGGGAGAGAGGAAAGGGAGAGAGAGAGGGAGAGGAAGGAGAGAGAGAGGGAGAGGAAAGGGAGAGAGAGGAAGAGGAAAGGGAGAGAGAGAGGGAGAGGAAGAGAGAGAGAGGGAGAGGAAAAGGGAGAGAGAGAGAGAGAGGAAGGACAGACAGAGGGAGAGGGAAAGGGAGGAGAGAAAGGGAGAGAGGGAGAGGAGAGAGAGAGGAAAGGGGAGAGAGAGGGAGAGGAAAGGGGAGAGAGAGGGAGAGGAAAGGGGAGAGAGAGGGAGAGAGGAAAGGGAAGAGAGATGGAGAGGAAAGGGAGAAAGAGGGAGAGGAAGAGGAGAGAGAGAGGGAGAGGAAAGGGAGAAGGGAGAGGGAGAGGAAGGAGAGAGAGATGGGAGAGGGAGGAAAGGGAGAGAGAGGGAGAGGAAAGGGAGAGAGAGGGAGAGGAAAGGGAGAGAACGGGAGAGAGAGGGAGAGAGAGGGAGAGGAAAGGGAGAGGAAAGGGAGAGGGAGAGGAAAGGGAGAGAGAGGGAGAGGAAGGAGAGAGAGAGGGAGAGAGAGGGAGAGGAAAGGGAGAGAGAGGGAGAGGAAAGGGAGAGAGAGGGAGAGGAAAGGGAGAGAGAGGGAGAGGAAGTGAGAGAGAGAGGAGAGGAAGGAGAGAGTGAGAGGGAGAGAGAGAGGGAGAGGAAAGGGAGAGAGAGGGAGAGGAAGGAGAGAGAGGGAGAGGAAAGGGAGAGAGAGGGAGAGGAAAGGGAGAGAGAGGGAGAGGAAAGGGAGAGAGAGGGAGAGGAAGGAGAGAGAGAGGGAGAGGAAGGAGAGAGGGAGGGCCTAGCGACCAGCTCCCCTCGTCGCTCAGGCCTCGCAGACCACAGAAGCCAAGGGTTGTTTATTTCACAAGATTCCAAAATGCTCTTCGTCCCGAACGAGATGACGTTGACGAAGTGACCGTAGAACACGCTAATCCAACCTTTATAGCTCGCATACATTTTCCAGGCTTTTATTCTTATTTCATGTATAAATATGTCATGTTTATACTTAAAATGATCCTTAGGAATTGCTGATTCTGAATCACTGTGAATGTAACTGCTTTTATAATTGATATTCAAATGTTCTATGTTTCATGAGTAGTCAGCCAATCTGTCCCCTAACTTCAATGTTTGGATTGTAAAACGTACCCATTTTACGTAAACCATACACTTGTTCCTTCATCACGAAACGGTCATGTGAACCGACGTCTCTAAATTTGCGATCCTTCATATTCTTTCATGTTTCCCATTGTATATTGTTTCAAAACGAACTTTGTCCATTGCAATTCCTGTGCTCTACGCCCAGACCGCTTGCTTTCGCGGGCTCGGCAGGACGCCCCCCCCCCCTGGTCGTCCCTACCTCGCCCACTGCGCCAGTTCCCGCAACAAAGCCAAAACCAGCGACACGTTGAACTGCACCGCCAGGACCTGTCCCTTACTTAGTACACTTACCGCTCAGCCACGTACCCACCACACGCCAAGAAGAAGGATAAGTGGGGGAAACGCCTCCAACATCGTTACAGAAGATGAAGGGGAGAGACAGGGAGAGGAAGGAGAGGGAGAGGGAGAGAGAGGGAGAGGAAGGAGAGAGAGAGGGTGATAAAGGAGAGGAAGGGGAGAGAGAGAGGGAGAGGAAAGAAGGAGAGGGGGAGAGGAAGAAGAGAAGAGGGTGCGGGAGAGGACACAGACACGTAGTAGATTTTTCTCTTGCTTCCTATCAGTCTCTCCCTCTCTCTCTGTCTCTTTCTGTATGTTTGTCCCTATTTGGCCTATTTGTCTTTGCTCCCTTTTATTCCGCTTTCTTCCCTCCCTTTCCCCGCCCCCCTTTCTTCCCCTTCGCTCCTCATCTTTCTCCTTCCTGCGTTTCCATGCTCTCTCTCTCTTTATGTCCCCCCCTCCCCCTCTCGCGCTACCGAAGCAATTATAAACAGAGGATGGAAAGGTCCGAAATCCCCCCTTCCCCCCCATGCCCCCTACCTTTTCTGCTTCCCTCACCTACCCCCCCCCCAACCGCTGTGTCAGAAAAGGTAAAGTGAAACTAAATTAATTTCGAGTTGAACACGACTCCGCCCTGTCAGACGTCAAAATACTTCTAAAAATTCATGAATATATATCTTCTCTTTTTGATTTACACATTTGTGGAAACAGACGCACACACATACACACACACACACACATATGTGTGTATGCGTGTGTGTGTGTGCACATAGAAGTGAAGGGTTAAACAAGGGTCAGTGCTTCTTCAGATTCGGTCTAGTGTTCAGCTGCTTCCAAGATTCGTTCGAGTCAATCCCGGTACCACTGACTCACCTTAGCCGTGAAGTCGTGTCAACGCTGGCACCTGATGCTTGCAACCGTGGCGCGAGTTCGCTATTCTAGTGGTCAGCCTTTCTGAAATGATGGAAACCAAAAGTTGCCGAAACTAGTAAAACAAATCTATGAATGTTAAATTCAATATATATATATATATATATATATATATATATATATATATATAAAAATAAATGTTTATAAATATATATAATGTATATATATATATATTTTATATATATATATGTATATATATATATTTATATATTTATATATATATATATATATATATATAGATGGATAGATAGATAGATAGATATAGATATATATGTCTATATATATATATATATATATATATATATATATATATATATATATATATATATATATATATATATATATATATATATATATATAGATGGATATATAGATGGATAGATATAGATATATATGTATATATATATATATATATATATATATAGACATATATATGTATATATATATATATATATATATATATATATATATATATATATATATATATATTATTATTATTATTCTTTTTTTATTCTATTTATTATTATTATTATTTTTTTTTTTACAAATAAGCGAATTTGAAAAGCCTCACCATGACGCAATGAGAAATTACGATTTGTTTCGGTATATCTGCGCCATACAGAAAGTTTGCATGAATAAATCCAAAATGAAAATATAGTTTATAAAAATAATTTAAAAAGCAAGAGCATTATTGTGGTGGAACTTGTACAGAATTTTTGTCTATAAAAATGTGTTCGGATATGGAATCTCTACATTATAGACCATTTTATTCAAATTTCAATAAGCAGGAATCAAACCAGGAATTGTCACGCCTTCATTTAAGCTGGCCAGATATCGCGAAATTTTGTGATAACAAATGTGTCAAGCAATACAAACTTTCTGCACAGAAAAATAGGTACAGTAAGATATCGTCAGAGACAATAGATAAGAATCATGTTTATAATTATTGTGTTGTATGTTTTATTTCAAATATACTATGTATTTATTTGTTTGTTATGTAATAATGTTTTCTAAATATATCTCAACTCGTTTATTTTGTCTAATGGTTTTTGCAATATTCAGAGAGAATGAAAGCATCCTCTACGCTCTGCCAATAGATGGCGTTAATTTGTTCTCAACTCGTCACTCGCATTCATGGCAGTTTGCTCCTTGGCCAGCGCTTTGCTGACGATTTGATGCGTGCAGAGGTTCAACAGCGGGCGTGGTTCGTTTCACTATTTTATATTGTTTAATTTAAGTACTGGTATATTTCATGGATGATAGGTTTCCTAATTAATATGGGATGGTTATAAGTATGAGAGATATATATGTTAGATATAATTCTGTATTTAAATGTTTTCTTGTATATTGTTATATATTCATATATGTAGTATAGTAAAATTATATGTAAGTTACAGTTGCTGTCACAGATGAAAATAATTGATGGCTCACTAGTGATGGAACGTATTGTGAAATTAAATGTATTATTTGTCTATTATTACTCGAAACTGAATTTGTGCATGGTGTATTATTTACTCAAGTGATTAAATTATACTTATACTTAAGAATTAAGAGATATCTAACATATGGAATATATTCTATTGTATGTACATTTCCAGGTTGAAGTCTATCCTGAATTTTACTGGAATAACCCTGCAACTAATAACCAAAAAGATATTTTTACGATGTTGCTAAACAAATTGAAATATATATGTATATATATATATATATATATATATATATATATATGTATATATGTGTGTGTGTGTGTGTGTGTGTGTGTGTGTGTGTGTGTGTGTGTGTGTGTGTGTGTGTGTGTGTGTGTGTGTGTGTGTGTGTGTGTGTGTGTGTAAATATAAATGTTTATGTATTGTTACAAAAAGTGTATTGTGTTATAAAAAGTGTACTATAATAATGTGTTTGTGTTCGTGGAGATGAAAAAGCCCGCCAAAATATGTGTATGTTCGGGGCGCCGAAAAGCCCGCCAAAAACGCGCCGTTGCGTGATTGGCTGCCTGCAAGGCGGGACGAGAATCCGGCGTCGTGATTGGCTGCCTGCAAGGCGGGACGAGAATCCGCAACGTGATTGGCTCCGAGAGGGGAGTGGCGGGCTGTTCGAGAAGAGATCTGGAAGAGCGAGGACGGTCCGTGACTGTAGCTGCGATCTCGATTGTGCTGCTCTCTCTAAGGAGGACACAGAGACGGAATAAGGTGTTTAAGCTGTGCGTATGTGTGAGGTGACCACCTTTCCCTGGTGAGAAGTGATTTGTTCCTGTAAATAAACTTTGTGGCCTGCCAATAAACCGTGGATTGCTACCTCTTTGTCCTTCACCCCGCCAACTTCATATAGTGCCCTGAGTGCGTAAAACACTCGTCAAATGCTGCTCACCGAACCCCGTGGGACAGGCAGTTAAAGAAGTGCAGAATCCTGCCATACAGGGTGGGTTGTGTGAGGCACACTTGTGAATCTGTCGGTGCTACGTAACAGTATATATATGTATATAAATATATATACATATATGTATATACATACATATATACACATATGTATATACATACATATATACACATATGTATATATATACATATATACACATATGTATATACATACATATATACACATACACATATGTTTGTATATATACAGTATATACACATATATGTGTATATATACATATGTACATATATACAGTACACACACACACACACACACACACACACACACACACACACACACACACACACACACACACACTTATATATATATATATATATATATATATATATATATATATATATATATATATATATATATATATATTATATATACATACACATAGGGGGTCCGTGTAACATAGGTGTAACACAGAATTTGACGTAAGTTTGATCACACCTAAATACAGTACATGTACATAAGCATCGGTCACTCACGTATACTAATGCAGTATGTATACATGTATTAAAGTCATAATCTAAAATAGAACAAGACACTTCTATGACGTACATGAAAATAACTAGGGATAGAGGAACACATGGAAGACAAACTGTAAATGCTGTACATGATTCATAGCGTCGTATCCACGAATCGTCGTATGTCGAGACCGTCGTATACCGAGGACTCCCTATATATATATATATATATATATATATATATATATATATATATATATATATATATATATATATGCACATGACGAGATAAACGAGCTCCAAGCTGAAGTGGCAGACTTTCTCCATGTACTTTTTTAAAGTATCATTATGAGGGAGCTAACGCCGACGGGGGTGCACAGCTGCATCCACCCTTTGTTTCCACTTACGAGGGTCCCTCATGACAAGTCACCAGGCAGGGACTCGGTCCATATCGAGCTCCTCACGACAGGGTTTGATCGATCAGCCCAAGCCACGACTTCCTAGATCGTCCCACAAGCCTCCTCCATCCAGGGCTGACTCGAACAACCTGGTGGGTAGGCTCATCCTGTGGGAAGCGAGCCATGTGGCCGTATAGCCTGAGTTGGCGATCCTGGATTGTACAGGTAACAGGTCATGTGCCAGTCTCATGGTGCAAGTGTTGGTTGGACACATGGTCCCGCCAACTGTACTCCATGATCCGATTACAAACGGCATCAAGACGAGATAACAAGGCACAGGATAATGTCAAGGTTTCACTACCATATATTAAAACTGACATTATCAGGGCCTTGGAAACGCATAGCTTTGTCCTGCACAGGTAACGGCATCTCCTAATACTCTTGTCGAGAAAGTTCATGATCTCTGTTGCCAGGCCAATCCTTCTACTGACTTCCTGGTCTGACAGCCCAGTGTTATGAACTTCACTACCAAGGTATGCAAAGCTCTCTGTGAATTCAATGTCCTCGCCACAAGCATGTATGACCACACAGGTTCTTGCAAGTCCTCAAAGTCCTGGATCTTAGTCTTGGTCCAGGAGACCTTTAGACCCAAGGGCTTCGCTTCATTACTAAATGTATCCAGAGCCACCACTAGGGTTTCCAAAGACTCAGATAGAATAGCATTATCATCAGCAAAGTCAAGGTTAGTAACTTTGATATTGCCCAAAGTTGCTTCACAATGACTTTGAACGGTAATTCTGCCCAGTATCCAGTCCATGCAAGTGTTGAAAAGTGTTGGTGCAAGGCCACAGCCTTGCCTCACTCCTGAACTAACAGGAAAGAAGCTCAACAGGCCCAGTACACTTTACAGTATTTTCAGTACCAGTATATAGGCTTGCTATTAGTCCAGTAATCCTTTTTGGAATTCCTCTCAATCTCAGGATTTATTGTGGACTTACCAGGAGCGAATCTAGATTGCTCTGGCCTCTGATGCCTCTGATAGTAGGTGGTCTCTGATACGTCTCAGAAAGATGTGGGCGAGAACCTTGCCTGGTATATTGAGCAGTGTGATGCCTCGGTGATTGCTGTCCCATTGATCCCCTTTCCCCTTCGGGAGAGGGATGACCACACCCCTCAACAGGTCAGGGGGACAACAGGTATAAGGTATATTAATTTCTGAAAAAAAAATTGGTTTTCAATACGATATATAAACATGAAAATTAGACAGGATCCTCAACAGACAAAGTTATGTGTGTGTGCTTTTTTATAGTATTTAGGTCATGGCTATTCTTTTATGTATCAAGCTGTACATCATATGCAATAACACACGATTCCATCAGTTCTTGTCAGTCATGAT
>NC_091552.1:31249220-31264220 GCF_042767895.1 Penaeus vannamei | reverse complement strand
TGTGTGTGTGTTTGGGCATGTGTAGACTTCTCGCAAGACATGATTAGTCACTATTTTCCTCCTCTCTCCCTTCTCTTCTTCTGCCTCTAACTCCTTCTTCTCCATCTCCCTCCTTCGTTCTCATAAAAACGTTCCGCCCGAACAGGGACTCGAACCCTAGACCCTTAGGTTAAAAGCCTAATGCTCTACCGGCTGAGCCATTCGGGCTTGAAGATTATGTTTTTTTATTAAAATAACGTTGATATTAATCCGTTTTATTCTTGCCCCTAAAGCAGTGAGCTCTACCAGCAACTTTTCACCCTTCGCTGCCGCTACGCCCTCGCCCTTGAGCTTCGATCAGTCTCTCCACGAGGACGACTTGGTCTTCCTGGAGAGGACGGACCAGATCTACAGACACGTCCAGGGCCTGGTGGACGTGATCGTGGCCCAAGTGGAGCAGTGCCGAGTGGACGCAGACGACGCCGTGGTCACGAGGTTAGCGGGCAAGCTGTACAAGGGCGCCTCCTCCGACGGGAGGGACCAGCGCGGCTTCTGCACCTTGAGGCAATGTCTGTTGGGGCTTCGCTACATCAAGAGTGTGTTGTAGTCGAGCTTCCTCTCATCCTGTTTATCATGAGCCTTAAATTATGCATTGTTTTTTTATCAACTATCAATAATGCACAATTCTTTTACTAAAACTTTTTACACTTTTCCCGATGTTCAGCTTTACCTAAGAAGTATATAGATGAGCATATGTTATTATACATACTCATCATGGAGTCTTACTTCTTACATATACAAAAGGTTCATACGCAACAGTTAGTATTGTCATAAATATATTCTACAAGAGCTCGAAATTGACACATGAAAGTTAAAGTTTTTGACTCGTTTGCCTTTACCACAATCTGTTATGTGGTACAGTTTCGTTTGGTAATGTTCATAAACAAAAGCCTTCAATCTAATAGGCAGTTTTCTCGGGAAAAAGCTGGTCCCGTCCACAGACCCAAATGTGCATCCTAGAAAAACGCGGGAAGCCATGATGACGTCACAGCCAGCGACTGATGGAAGCTGCAATTGCATCTGATGCGGAATTGACGGACACTTCTCCAGAGCTGCTTCACTTTTCAGACGGACTCTCTCGTACGATGAGCGAAGTGAAACAAAAGTGAAGCTGTGTGTGTGTGTGTGTGTGTGTGTGTGTGTGTGTGTGTGTGTGTGTGTGTGCGAAAAGGTCGTGGTGAAACCGAGCATGTTTAGAGTGGAACCGCATTGGCTTGAGGCAGAAAATTCAGATGATCAAGCAGATGATGTTTATTCATCCAGAATGACAGAAAATGGAGAGAGAGGGAACGATTGAATAAAGGAATGAGGGATAGAAAGAAGTAAATGTAATGTTAGCGAAGAAGAAAAGAAAGCGAACTAATAAATGGGATGGAGGAAGGAAAATCTGAGAGAAAACGAGGGAATGAATAAATGAGTAGGATGGATGCTTTGATAAAGAGAGAGAGAGAGAGAGAGAGAGAGAGAGAGAGAGAGAGAGAGAGAGAGAGAGAGAGAGAGAGAGAGAGAGAGAGAGAGAGAGAGAGTGAGAAAGAGCATTATAAAAGGTCGCACCCAGGGAAATGAGTGCCAAAATCATTTGTCCTTTAAAGTTCACAGCATTATTTACACCTCACGGTAAGGACTCAACTAATAGTAATTTTCAAGTGTTTTTCGTTTATTTAGTAGCTGCACACCTAATGATCGATCAAAATATTAATAAAAAAAACATAATCTTCAAGCCCGAATGGCTCAGTCGGTAGAGCATTAGGCTTTTAACCTAAGGGTCCAGGGTTCGAGTCCCTGTTCGGGCGAAACTTTTTGATAAGAAAGAGAGGGAGATGAGGGGAAGAAGTGAGAGTCCGAGTAGGAGAGAGATTTAATTATGACATAGCAGGAAGCAAACACACACACCCACCCACACACACACACACACACACACACACACACACACACACACACAGCTCATACCAGTATCATAATCCCCCCGGCACCGCGCCTCACTCGGCTCCTCCGCTTTGTCTTTCTCTCCTTTGCTTGCGCGGAAGGACGAGCGAGTGAAGAAACGAGGAAGCAAAAGGCTCCCATTCCTGTAGGAATTCTCAAAGTCCTTCCGCTGGGAATCCCTTCGATCAGCTCTAATTTCTTTTTGAGTTTGTCTTCCCATATTATTTGCCCCTCTCTCTCCACCTCTTCCACGTGTCTATTCTGTCTGTTTGTCTATCGACCTATTTTCATTCTTTTTTTTCTCTCTGCATAGGTATATATACATATATACACGTATGGGTGTGTCGCGTCGCCCACATCAATCAACACGTCCCCCCCCCCAAAAAAAAAAAAAAAAAAAAAAAAAAAATGTATATATATATATATATATATATATATATATAAAAGAAAATCATAAAAACTAAAGATTTGACAGTAAAGCCAGAGATGATGTCCCCGCGGGGCGTTCTTCCGAGAAACGGTGTCGCCAAAATTGATCCTTTTCATTGTGACATTATAGGCCGGGTGGCCATGTGAGTGCAAGCTATAGGAAAGGACTAGAGACCTTATTTGATCACAAGCTCCTCCTCGAGAGAAGCTCCTCAGATTTCTTGCCGCTTTAAGAGCGACGTTTCCCTTGCAGTGATGGGTAAGAGCCTTTCTCCCGTAATTTCTGTCTTTCTTCATTTTTTCTCCCATTCTTTAGGTCGTCACTCCTCTACAAATCAAATATCATAGCATTTTCAATTATCACTCTTATCATTGTCCATCCAGTGAAGCTTCAACGAATGTGGTCTTTGCCTCCAGGTCGGTCTTGGAAATCCCACTCGGTGCTGGTCGCCCTCCTTCCATTCCTCGCCGCCTGCGCCACTTCCTCCTCCTTCTCCTGAACCTCGCTGTCCCTCCCTTCGCCTCTGATGTCCCTTTCATTCCTTTGGGCTCCCTATGCCCCCTGCCCGCCCCAAGGCTGTCAGCTGTGTCTTCGAGACAACATCCTTCGCCGAACTCTCATCAAGGACTCGCCCTTGAGCTGGTGCTCCTCGACCATCAGGTGCACAGCTTTAGTGTCATGAAAGAAATTAAAAAATGACTTTATTTCCAAGCCCGAGTGGCTCAGTCGGTCGAGCATTAGGCTTTTAAACTAAGGGCGCACTTTTGACGGCAAGATATTTCAAGATTTCGATTAAAATATTGAAACCTTGTTCATCCCTGTTTTTGACGGAACATCTTGGTCAGATATCTTGGTTTCGTACCCAAACCAAGCGTTTTCAAACTACCTCCAGAGGAAGCTTGCTACAGTTTCATGACGTCACAGTTGTAAACAAACCGCCAATATGGCCGACAGAAATGAGAGATTTCGATGAAAGTCTTACTAAATTACTGACTCTGTCGATAATAGATGATATCATAAACTACCAAGCTGTGGACATCTATGACCGACCAGAAGCAGCAATTAGGTTATATTAATTTCTATATTATTCTCTAGAAGATAAAATCTAGCTGCCATCTTTGGGATGTTCGAAGAGCGTTTTTATTTGCCTTTGTTATTTTAATTCTAAACTCTGTTTGGAAGAGCTATCTAATAGCAGATTTAAACCGTTGCCCTGTAGAGTGTTGACGATTTCTTTTCTAGTAATTTATAACTTTTTTGAAATTCTCATTTCTTTTATCGCTATTAAATACTAATAGCACCTGGTATGTTTCTTCTATGATAACTCCTGTCACCGACTACGGTTTAATAAATCTTTACATATTGTGATTGTTTATTTACTTTTAGAACAAGCTGTATGTTGGTACTGATTTGACTAACTCGGCAAGACGAAGCAAACCGAACGAAACCTTTGCTTGCGTTTCCCGTCAAAAATGCGATCTAAGGGTTAAAGGTTCGAGTCCCAGTTCAGACGAAACTTTTTGAAAAGAAAGAAGGAAGGAGATGGGAAGGAAAGAGTAAGAGGCAGAGCAGGATTTAATTATGACTTAGGAAGAAGCAGACACACACACACACACACACACACACACACACACACACACACACACACACACACACACGCACGCACACACAGTTTTTTTTTACCAGTACCATGGTCCACCGGACACCGCACCTCACTCACCACATCCATTTTATCTTGAAACAAGGGACAGGCTTAAGGTGCTTGTCAATTTTTTGACAATTTTTTGAAATTTTGTCAATATTTGAGCAAATTGTCGATTTTCCAGTCAGACGATAATGATCGTTTCCGTCTGAAAACCTTTCCGTCAACTATATATATATATATATATATATATATATATATATATATATATATATATATATATATATATATGTATGTATGTATATGTATATATGAATGCATATGTATATATGTATGCATGTACACTAAAGTGTTTTGTGTTGACCGTATCATTCCGCGTGCATCTACAAAAATGTTATAAACATATAAATAGATAAATAAAATCCTCAAGATATGACACGAAGACCGAGATAACGTCTCTGAGGGGCGTTCTCCTGAGAAAGATCTCCCTCCTTTCTCATCAAAACGTTCCGCCCGAACAGGGACTCGAACCCTGGACCCTTAGGTTAAAAGCCTAATGCTCTACCGACTGAGCCATTCGGGCTTGAAAAGAACGTTGATATTAATCTTTTTTATTCTTGCCACTCAAGCGGTGAGCTCCAGCAACTGCTTACTCTTCGCTGCCGCTGCGCCCTCGCCCTTGAGCTTCGATCAGTCTCTCCACGAGGACGACTTGGTCTTCCTGGAGAGGACGGACCAGATCTACAGACACGTCCAGGGCCTGGTGGACGTGATCGTGGCCCAAGTGGAGCAGTGCCGAGTGGACGCAGACGACGCCGTGGTCGCGAGGCTGGCGGGCAAGCTGTACAAGGGCGCCTCCTCTCACCCTGTTTACTCTGGCCTTTCGCTATTCATTGATTTATCTATCAAAACATCAGCCATGCACATCCCCTCCCTAAAATGTTTAATATCTTTCCAGTATCCATTTTTTTTAACCCAAGACTGCAGTGTTTTTTTTCTAAGACTATTAGTACTATTATTAGTTTTACCTAAGACTATTAGTATCAGCCGTGGTCTGTCATACAATATAGTCCTTAGTGTATGTGTGTGTGTGTGTGTACAGGTATATATTTATTTTTTCCTTATTCTCGTTTTAGAGTATATCTATTGTATACTTACACTATTGTATACTCTTATTTAGTAGACACATTTTGATGATCCATTAATAAGATTAATAATACTATTTTATCGATGCCCGGATGGCTCAGTCGGTAGAGCATTAGGCTTTTAACCTAAGGGTCCAGGGTTCGAGTCCCTGTTCGGACGGAACGTTTTGAGAATAAAAAGAAGGGGAGGAAAAGGGAGAGGGAAAGAGAAGAAGAAAAGGGTGATATGATTATGAATCAATATCCGAACAAATTATCAGTATTATTGTCCACCCAGCATTCACATTTCATTATCTTTTTTTCTTTATTATTAGGATAAACTAAATGATAGGTGAGTGAATCAAAAGAAGACTTCTCCTACCAGTCCTGCAGAAGTCCCTGTAGGCTTTACATTGGGAATCCCCTTGATAAGCTTTAATTCCTGCTCATGTGTTTGTCTTTCCATTTTATTTGCTTTCCTCGTCAATTTCTTCTTCGGTACGTCTTCATATCTGTCTATTTGTCAGTCTACGTACCTATCTATTCATCTTTCTTCCTTCTTCCCTATACGTATACATGCATGTATGTACTTGTATGCTCTGTTTAAAATGCTTCTCTTTCTCCATCTTCTATCTTTCTCTTTTTTCCTACCATTCTTGGGATGCGTTCCATTTATCTTGCCTAACACCCTCCCTCCTACTGGACCCCCCCCCTTCGCCTCTGGCGCCGCTCTCAGCCCTCTGGATTCCCTCCACCCCCCGTCCGCCCCCAAGGTTGTCAGCTCTCTCTCTCTCTCTCTCTCTCCTTCGTTCACCGTCCCTCCCCCATCCGTCCTCCGTGCCTTCGAGACAACATCCTTCGTCGAACTCAGCTCCTTCTGTCTCTCCTCGAGAACTACGGCGACTTTTACCTGAGCTCTCGCTTTTCGGTACCTCTGTCATATTGCGCTATCGCTTTCTGCCTATAAATGCAAATGAAGCAGTGCAAATAAGTGCTAAGTGCCTACGTTGATTAGCGACGCCCCTTTCGACAGTTGTGCAAGGGCGCTCTGCGACGGGAGGAACTAGCGCGGCTTCTGTATTTTGAGGCAGTGTCTGTTTGGGTTTCGCTACATCAGAGAAAGAGAGAGAGAGGGGGAGAGGGAGAGGGAGAGGGAGAGGGAGAGGGAGAGGGAAAGGGAAAGGGAAAGAGAAAGAGAAAGAGAAAGGGAAAGGGAAAGGGAAAGAGAGAGAGAGAGAGAGAGAGAGAGAGAGAGAGAGAGAGAGAGAGAGAGAGAGAGAGAGAGAGAGAGAGAGAGAGAGAGAGAGAGAGAGAGAGAGAGAGACAGAGACAGAGAGAGTGTGTACATATTTGTCACGGCCACTCTATATTGTTTTAAGTGTTTTATTTTATCCTTCTAACTATATGGAGATAAAAAAAAACTATGAAGTTATAAAGTAAGGAAACACTAAAAGTAATGGTTTTGATGGTTTAATTGTTCGGATAGTATAAAAAGGAATTATCTCATAGTGTGCAAGGTGTTCCTTATCGCATACTCTATTACAAAGGTGCTGAGATAGTAAAATAAGATTAAAAAATCTTATCCTGAAACCCGATCTTTATTTGCATACTTAAGAATGTAAACACTCAGTGAAGATATATGCTATACTCACAGTAGCTTTCAAGACTCTGGTAGATTTCCTTTCAGTACAAGACACTGCCCAGGGAACACGGAGTTGCCAAGACAGATTTACCAAGACAGAGTTGCCAAGACAGTATTGCCAAGACATAGTTGCCAAGACATAGTTGCAAAGACAGAGTTGCCAAAACAGACGAAAATGTAGTAGAATATGGTACTTTCATTATTTGTTTAGAGACGGGAATGTCAGATTTCAGCACTTATCATTAGGAGACTGTGAATAACCAAGACAATTAAGAACATAAGCTTTATATATATTCATATAAAACCTCGAATACCATAGATTAAAAGATGTTTGACTTTGGATATTGAGGCAATAAAAAGTTGCTAAGAAAGAGACCTCCATAAACATAGAAATTTAGGAAAGCAGTAAGAGAAGAAAGACAATACAAGTCATTATTATCTTAAAAAAGTTTATATACATCAGCACCCGTAATGGGCGTCTCTTACAATTTGTCGATCAAATTGTATCCTAATCTAATCGTGTTCTCAGCTGGGGAGCAATAGCGAGGGTTGGCAGCGTATGTTCCTTTGCGGCTGGCTTGTTAAAATCGTGCGAGGTCCGACCCTATCAACATTCATTGTATCGACATGCATATACACAGACATAAGGTCATATCTGTTTGTGTAGACGTGTATATCTACCGTATAGATAGATAGATAAAAATATATCTAATAAATAAACAAATATGCATTTATTTCTGTGTTTATGTCTCTGTATATGCATGTCGATCCAATGAATGTTGATAGGGTCGGGCCTCGTACGATTTTAACAAGCCAGCCGCAAGGAACATACGCTGCCAACCCTCGCTATTGCTCCCAGCTTAGAACACGATTAGATTAGGCATGTCTGTATTTACGAATATTGATTAGGTCGGGCCTTGTGCAGTTTTGACAAACTTGCTGTTAATCATAAGTGCTCTTTTCATTAATAATTGCTAGCACCCTGTTTTATAATTACCAAGTGTTTCTTCAATGCCATTTTTTTAATCACCTGAAAAACGTATACCCGACCTTAAAAAACAGATTATAAGAATTTAAATAACCAAATCTTGCCATATAAATTATGTTGTAGATAACGATCCAGAATCTGGTTAAAGTCCAAAGAGGAACAAAAGAAGAAAAAGAACATCACATTTCACTACCAACTCTCTTCGCCCTTTCGCGCGTTTGTGCAGATGCTCAAGGATAAGCGGATAAAGCAATGGCTCATCCTACTTTTCCTGCATAAGTCCTCGTCATTTGTTCATAGAGGATCTGTTTAGAGTCTAGCGTGTGTTTCTGCTTCCGCCTTCACTCACCTTTCCCCATCTCCTCATGCGTCTGCCCATCTAACATGTCATTACCGCTGACAGATGCCCCTCGAGGACGACTTGGAGAGGACGGGCCAGACTACAGGCACGTCCAAGGCCTCGCGGGCGTGACACTCTTGAGGCTTCGCTGCGCCCGTGTCCATTGTGCCTTGTCTTAAAACCTTGATCGCAGCCTCTGTTCGTGTGTTGCTCTTGAACCTTTAATATTCGAGCTGAAGTTTTGCTTTATTCAAGACCATTAAAGTTGCAGTACCCTCACCTGTCTATTGTGTTCTGTAAGTCGTTCACAGTTTTGTTGACTTGTTTTGTTAAGTAAGTACCTACCAAAATATTTAGAGGAATGTTTACGTGAAGAAATCTTGATATCTTAACTGGCAAATAAAAGTATTCTTATAGTCGAAAGGTTCTAGTCCCTTTTCGGACTTTGCAATTTCTAGTTATACTTTTATGAAAATGAATATTATAAAAAAACATTGCAAAACATTAAACTTTTTTTTTTATTTGGGAATGACTGAGAGAAAATAAAAAAGAAGGCGAATGAGATAGGGAAATGAAGAGGGTAAAAATCCGATATATAACTATAAACAGAGAAAAAAGAGAAAAGAGAGGGTGAGAGGTGGAAATTGCAAGAAGAATAACAACAACAATATAAAAATCCAAAGTCCCACCTAAACCAACCCTGAAATATTCGTCACTGAATCTACAATGTAACTCGTATTTACTGATGCGCTTCCGGATAGACAAAAAAAATTATCGAAAAAAAATCTATGCCATCGAGAGTGGCTAGTCACTCTTTTTTCAGAAACAGAAAAGAAAACTATGATATTTTTTTCTTATCTGTCATGGCCCGGCTTCAACACGGCTTTGTGGTGCCGTTTAACATTTCAGCGGATTTCGCTCTACTCCTCTCTCCTTTATTTCTTTTTCTCTTTCTCTATCTCTACATTATTGTTATTATTTTGATTTGGCTATCAGTTTATCTATTAATCTGTATTCTTGCATATCTGTTGATAAATCTTTAACCTAACGACACACACACACACACACACACACACTTCTGAAACAATAGTCATAATCTATCCTTCATTGCGACTTACCTATCCTCCAAACTTAAGCACAATACAATAATATCTGGTATTCTTCAGTGATTCCTACGTAAACAAAAAGAAAAAAAAATGCAAAAAATAAATTTTTATAGATATATAATAAAATACAACAAGAAATAAAAAATAACGATAAATTTATGATAAATTGCAATAAGAAATAAATCGAAACAGTGTTGCATTTACTCTTATATTCGTTAGCATGTTACCATCGCGTAAACAAATCTCACACGAAAATTACACTGGACTCATCATTGCGAAGATAGCGAGATGGCGTTGATAAGCTATCTCAGAGAAGAGTTCCTCCCAAGTTATCACAGTGAAGCTTATCAATGACCCTTGATAATCATATACTTAGTTATCTTAGACTTAGGTCAGTGCATGTATCTCATCCCGGGGCCCATATTTCAAGGTTGATTTATTTATTCTTTATATATTCTTATTGTGATGTTGTGCCAGTCCTTGCTGTCATGACATCCGGGTCTCATCTGGGAGGGTCTTGGTGTTCGATAGTGCCAGTGCCATTATGGCAATCCTCCATAGACTGGTGTCAATCAACTCTTTAAGGAGCTTTTGTGTGTGGGTGTGAGCGCCCATATGTATGGGTGGTGTGCTGGAGATCCACGGGGAGAGTCGGGGCGGCTCACCCGACGGCTAAGGCCTGGGTAGGCCTTGTTGCTGCTTGCTGTGTCTTGCTCGGCTGGAGGATCGTGAGTGCTGAACTCGGCCCGGGTGCGGGAGCTTAAGTGGGTCTGAGCTGTGCCAGCCACCCGGGAACGAGGGGAGCCTGCGGTCCAATGGGCGAGCCGTGAGGTGTCCGTGGTCAACCAATCAGGTCTCGGTATGCGTCGTCGAGAAGCTGCTGATGGTGAGGGCGAGAGGACAGGCTGTGGACCTGGACCCAACCTGGGGGAAGTATGCTGCGCTGCAGGTTGCGGGGGTCGGCTACACCATCATTCAGGAATTCTCAGTGCCAATTTTCATACCAATCGCTCTTTCTTCTGCAAACATTTTTTTAGGTAGTTCAGCCTATCCAGATATTTAGTATACCCCTAAAGAAAGGAAAAGAAAATGAAAACCACAAAATAGAATAGTAATGATAATGATAATAATGATAATAATGATAATGATAATAATAATGATAATAATAATAATAATAATAATAGTAACAATAATAGTAATGATAGTAATAACAATAATTATTATTGATTATGATAAGAATGATAATAATGATAGTGATAATAACACTATTGATGATAATAACAGTAATAACAATGATAATAATAAAGATGTATGCAAACTAAAACACGCACACACACAAAAGGTCGGGGGATCGAGTCTCGGTTGAAATTTGAAATATGTGAACAATTTTGAACATTGATTGAAATGTGTGAAATGTTAGGAATAATGTTATTCTTGTCCTCTAGGAAAAAAGAAGAGGAGGATGGAAAGAAGAAAGGAGAAAGGAAACGGAAGAGAAAGAGAAAAGAGAAAGAGAATGAGAATGAGAAAGAGGATCTAAACAGAAAACGAAAAAAGAAAGAGAAAGACATAGAAGTTGATAGAGAAAGAAAAGAAAGAGAAAGGAAAAGAGAGAGAAAGAAAAGAAAGAGAAAGAGAAAGGAAAAGAGAGAGAAAGAAAAAGAGAAAGGAAAAGAGAGAGAAAGAGAAAGAGAAAGGAAAAGAAAGAGAAAGAAAAGGAAAAGGAAAGAGAAAGTGAGAAGGAGAAAGATAAATTGAAATACAAATACAAATAAAGATGCAATGAAAATAAAAAACAAGAATGAGAGAGAAAACACCACTAGTATGATTAACTGCACTAGAGCAAAAGGTATAATAATAATGATAATGATAACAACAATAACAGCAACAATAATAATAATAATGATAATAAAAATAACGATAATAATAATGATAACAATAATGATAATAATAATGATGATAATGGTAATGATAATAATAATGATGATAATAACGATAATACTAATACTAATACTACTAATAATGATAATAGTAATAATAATAATAATAATAATAATAATAATAATAATAATAATAATAATAATGATGATGAAAATAATGATAATAATAACAAAATCGAATCAGAAAAAAACAAAAAATCTGTCAACCAAATGCCAAAGTGAAATAATCGCCAAAGAATCCATTATATATACACTACTTTCTGACGACAGGAAGGAAAAAAAAA
Source organism: Penaeus vannamei (assembly GCF_042767895.1). NCBI lineage: Eukaryota > Metazoa > Arthropoda > Malacostraca > Decapoda > Penaeidae > Penaeus > Penaeus vannamei. The sequence goes on along the minus strand of NC_091552.1, from coordinate 31,252,759 downwards.
AAAAAAAAAATCCACGTTTGTCCAGATTTGAAATGCGCGCCAGGGAGTGTGAGAGGACATTTCCCCGCACTCCAGCTGTATTGAGGGAAGCTTCAGTAATACAATATACATACGCATCTTTCCCGAGATCCCTTCGCCTTTCAGCCTCTCCATGTGTACCTTGTCACACACACACACATACACACACAAATATATATATATATATATATATATATATATATATATATATATATATATATACATTGATATATATATATATATATATGTATATATATATATAAATATATATATGTATATATATATGTATATACATATATATATCTATATCTATATCTATATCTATATCTATTTATATATATATACATATATATATATATATATATATATATATATATATATATATATATATATATATATATATATATATATATATATATATAGAGAGAGAGAGAGAGAGAGAGAGAGAGAGAGAGAGAGATAGATATAGTCAAAAGTCAAAGTCAAAACATTTTATTCCATTAATTACAATGGTTATTCTTTACATAAATACATTCATATCTACAGTTGATTATTTAATAAGTGTTCTTTTAATTTCGTTTTGAAATTACAAAAGCTATTAATGACTCTTATATTATCTGGTAACATGTTCCATAGCTTGGGTCCACGTATTTCCATTTGTCGTGCCCCTGTATCACTCCTCGATCTCTTAACATAAAGAGAGTTTACTTGGCGTGTCACGACACCTGATGTGGTCCCTACAGTTTGCAAGGGCATTAACCATTGCGGATAATTCCCATGAATGAGCTTGTAGATGAATACACATGTATCATAACTGCATTTAGGTTGGACATTTAACCAATTTAATTTTTGGATATGTGGGCTAATGTGATCAAGTTTACTGATATTACCTAATGCAACTCTTGCAGCAAAGTTTTGTAATTTTTGTACTTTTTGCATTTGGGTTTTGTTAGTCGAACCCCAAATATTTGAACAGTAGTTAATAATGCTTAGAACTAGAGTTTGCACAACCATGATTTTAGTTTCAGTAGTGATTTGATTTTTTATGTGATTAAGATATACTAGGGTGCCCATTACTTTCCTGTGTATCTTGTCAACGTGTTGTTCAAATGTCATGTATTTGTCTAAGTGTACTCCCAGATTATTCACTGAAGTGTTCGGCTTGATAGAGCAGCCTTCAAATTCTATGGTCGTGTCATTGGGAATTTTAGCTATATTCTGCCGGCTACCTATAAATATACATTGAGTTTTATGTGGATTTAGTTTAAGGCCATTAGTGTAAAAATATAATTTTGCTTGTGTAAGGGTATGTTGAGTGTTTCTTATTAATGTATTCAAGTTGTTTACAGAGTCACTATGAAGAAACTGTGAATCATCGGCGTACTGTACCAGAAGGCAGTTATGAGCTATTGTTGATAAATCATTTATGAAAATTGTGAATAGGATCGGACCTAAAATGGATCCTTGTGGAACACCAAAAGGTACTTCTTGTTTTGATGACATACAATCTTTGATTCTTACCGATTGGGTCCTTGCATCTAAATAACTTTTAAACCAAAAGGTATCAATTTTATGAATTACTAATTTGTTGAGGAGAATTTCATGGTTAACACTATCAAAAGCCTTAGAAAGGTCGCATAATGTGAGCAAATTTACTTGATTATTGTCTATGTTATTATAGATCTCATCAGTAATTTGTAGTAAAGCTGTTTCAGTAGATAACTTATTTCTGAAACCATGTTGCGTTTTAGATAATAAGTTATTGGCCTCCAGGAAACTCGTTAATTGATTTGCAACAATTTTTTCAAGAACTTTAGATAATATAGGGAGTATAGTGATAGGGCGATAATTATTCACATCGTCTATATCCCCCGACTTGAAAATTGGTGTTACTATACCATGTTTCCAAAGCGACGGAAAGACACCAGTGACCAGAGAGGTGTTAATAATGACCGTCAAATAATGTGCAATTGCGGGTAGACTATCTCTGATAAAGCGCAAAGCAATACCGTCTGCTCCTACAGCATTTGTTTCGCGAAGGTGTTTTATTACTAAGATTATTGTTTCTACGTCCACTGGTTGTGGTCTGAAAAAATTAGTTGTAAACATTGCCCTATCTGTGTTTCGTTGTAATGTAGAAGCAGTTGTTTGTTCATAAGTTAGTTTTCCAATTTTTGAAAAGAAGTGATTAAAATGTTCTGTGTTTTGTGTAGGCACTGCACAATCACTAGTGAGTTTGTTTTGAGGCACTAGTGTTTTAACAGTTTTCCATGTTTTATCAGAGTTGTTCTTATACTCGGTAAATTTATTTCTGAAATAATTTCTTTTAGCAGATTGAATTAACGTTTTGACATTTTTCTTTTTTACTTTATAATCTAATTGAAAGGCAGCTTCATGTCTGTTAAATTTAAGAGCTTGGTGGGCTTCATTTCTATCGCAAATGGCTCTCTTGATGTCGTCATTTATCCATGGAGCAGGGGGACGTCTGACGATTCGTGTTACGTAGGGAGCCAGCGCATCGGTGCTGATATTGATAAATTCCGTGAGAATAGTTACTTGTTTGTTTACATTATCTGTCGATGGAATATTTAATAGATTCATTTCTTTAGACAGGATAAGTTCGCGGAAAGACTGAGGGTCATAGTGTTTGAAATCGCGAAAAGTTTTTATTACTGGTGGTCTCTTTGTTTTCTTTATATTTATCGTCATCGTGATAAGTTCATGATCAGCAACGTGGCACGGGGTGACATCGGAATGGAGAATGAGATCTGGTCTGTTAGTTATTATTAAATCTAATAGAGAAGAGGTGTTTTCTGTAATTCGAGTAGGTTTATCTATTATTTGTTCTAATTTATTTTTCTTAATTACCTTCGCTAATTTAGCATTAGATTTTGTTAAATCGTCATTTAGGTCACCTAAGATGGAAAGCGGTTTCTTTTTTAAGGATATTTCTCTAAAAACCTTTTCAATGTATTCAAAAGATTCCGAGGTAGCATGGGGGTGCCTATAGACAGTGCCAATAATGAAGGAAGGAAGCATGTTGCTTTGTACGGTAACCCAGACATCTTCTACGGCAGTATTGTTTACTACTGTAGTAGATATCCTGTTTGACTTCAGGGTATCCCGTACATATATACATACTCCTCCTCCTCGCCCTGCATCACATCTGTAAACTTTAAAATTTGGAATATTTATGAAATTACTGACCATTTCCTGGTGGAGCCATGTTTCACTTATGCATAATATGTCTATGTTTCTCTCCTCAACAAGCATTTTAATTTCTTCAAAATGCCCGAGGAGAGACTGAGCGTTTATATGCTCTATTTGTATGACTTTTTGCGATCTAGTCATTGGTAACGCTGACGGCGTTGCCTGGTCAAACATTCTGATCGCGCTTGTACTTGTTTTTGTTTAGGAACACTTTAACATTGTCAGGAAAAGTATCAGAGTCTAAAAATAGATCAGGTTTGATGTTCTTTCCTCTTACTGACACCGTAAAGCTGGTGTAGTAATCATGTGTC
>NC_091552.1:31230966-31238466 GCF_042767895.1 Penaeus vannamei | reverse complement strand
CGCTCATTCTCTCCTCGTTCTCTCGCTCATTCTCTCCTCGTTCTCCTCGTTCTCTCGCTCATTCTCTCCTCGTTCTCTCGCTCATTCTCTTGTTCTATTGCGGAAGGACTCTAGAGAAGGAACAGCAACATCCTAAATAGACTCTCTTCAACATATTTTTTTTTTTCTATTTTTAAGGGGAGTGAACGGGACCCCTGATCTCACTTGGTCCCTAAGCCTCTCCTGCCTCACGGGAGATAATTCGGGCTCCTCTACATAGATTAGCACCTGGCCCTAGCTAGGTGTATACCTTACAGATACTTATAATTTTTGGTGGCAGCGGCGGGAGGTTTGCTGTCCTACTAGTGTCCTTCTCGCAATTACGTCTAGCATAATTAGTTGCTTCCTGCTAGGTTATGTCAACCATGTCTGTAGCCTCTTAAGAGGACTTTGGAGAGCCATGTAGTATTGATCAATGTATATTTGTAGTATTCAAGAGCGGTACAAATCTCTTTCAGCATAATCATCTCTTGCAGAGATAGATGTACATGTACTAATAACCGCTCGCCCAGCTAATGGTTTATGGCTCTCGATAGGTCTAGGGATACTTTCCTGATTTCCATGTAAATGTGATAACTTTTGTTCCAGCAGTGTGTATAATCTTCCAAAGTGCATAGTGATTATGTTCAGTTCTTGGTGTATCGTTGAGTAATATACTCTACGGTGACTATTTAATGTAAATATCCCGTGGTGACTTAAGTGTAAAGGCCTAAATGTTTTGATCTATTGTTATGTTCTGATTTTGTTTGTTTTGTGGTGCCTAGTGTTTAGTGACTCCCCAACCCCTGTGTTCAGTGATACTGGTGTTTTGTGGTCCAAAGTGTTTAGTGACTCCCCAACCCCTGTATTCGGTGATACTGGTGTTTTGTGGTCCATTGTGTTCAGTGACTCCCCAACCCCTGTGTTCAGTGATACTGGTGTTTTGTGGTCCATTGTGTTCAGTGACTCCCCAACCCCTGTGTTCAGTGATACTGGTGTTTTGTGGTCCATAGTGTTCAGTAACTCATCAACCCCCTGTGTTAAGTGCTGTGAGTGTCCTAGCAGTGATCTAGACAATGCCTGGAAAACCCGAAAGAGTGACCCGCAGTAAGCATGCAGGGACGTTGAGCCAGCCCAGTTCCCGTGCTCCCTCACCTGTGCCCAGTACTTCGGTTGAACAGATGCCGGTCATTGTCCCCTGTTCAAACCCCGAAGTAAGACAAGCAGTACGAGCCATGGAGGGCGAGATGACTCTCTTCTCGGAGATCCTCGACAAAATTGGAGCTTTATCCGCTGACATACAAGAAATCAAGTCGCAGACACAAGATTTCAGCGAGCGACTGGCCCGGCAAGAAGCAACACATCAACAAGGGGTGGAAACGGCATCAACTACCCACTCTAGCCCTCAGAGAGCTCTGCCCACTCCTACCCCTGAGCGAGCGCAAGACAGCAGCAGAGATGAGCAGATCGCAACGCTACGACGACTGTTAAAGGAAAAGGAAAGAGAATTAGAAGAGGAAAAGCGGAAAAGTCGGCCGAGAGATGCTGTCCAGATGTATGGCCGCAATGATGCAACCTGTGATCTTCCTCGGCCCCTTCCCCGTAGCCGACCATCTACACCAGAACCTCCAGTCCAGCCTGCACATTACCCCAACAATCTAAATGTGCCTGAATTCAGCCACGCGCCTTCATATGGGAGACCCGCCTCATCTCAAGGGCCGTCCCAAACTGTCTCCTATGTCCTTGCAAGGGAGACTGTTCCTCACTTTAAGGGGGACACTTCAGCTTCACTGCCTCTTAAGAGAAATCAAGAGATTGAGGGCTGGATTCGCTCGATCGAAAATATTGTGAAGCCTCCAACGAGCGAATCTTTTATTCAAGCAGCACGAGCAAGTTGCCGCGGCCCTGCTGATCTTATCATCAACTCGCCACTCTTTGATTTCATACGTGACTGGGACACATTTAAGGCAGCTCTACGCTCCAAGTTCCGAGGAACCTATACTGCAGCAGACTTTTACAAAGTCCTGTATGAGAACCATATGGCTGCAGGACAGGCTCCCTTTGATTTTTACCAGCAACTCGAGGGATCTGTCTACCAGGGTTACCGGGACCATAAGGAAGCTATAGGTGATCCCTCAGAGCTTATTAGACGTGTGTTTCTGACTGGGATCCCGCCCTGGCTAAGGGATTTCCTAGCCCTGAAGGAAGATTGCCCGACATCACAGCTTGCTGAGACCGCCCAAAGGATTTGGAATTCCCGGAACGGCATACGGCACAGGGAGTCTACCAGCCGTCACCAGTCTCCAAATGACTTCCCTGGAGATGATAGTGTGGGTCGGCACAATTACCCACCTCGTCCACCTCGAACCCGAGATGCTTATGCATACGCTGTGGCTGCCGAACAAGATGAAGTTGCGTCTCCATACCCTGCTCCTTCCCGGTGGTGCGAGTATCATCGCAGTTCGTACCACAACACTTCAGAATGCCGTGCCACTGCATCAGGCATTAGACCACCACCAAGAAGCCTAACCTGCTTTCGTTGCCAGAGGACCGGCCATCTTGCCAGGGAGTGTCCCTTTCCGACCGGCCAGGATGGCAGAGCTCCAAGCCCCTCTGGCAGTCTCACAGCAGGGAGCCGTTACTACCACCAGTACACAGACGGAACTCCACGAACCAGTGATCAGTGTGGTGAACGCAGCAGGTCCCACGGGACGACCTCTCGTGGGACTCAATGTTAATGGCAGGACCACAATCTGCTTCATTGACACGGGTTCCGAGGCCACCCTTATCAAGTCTTCAGCTGCCATCCTAACTGATGCATGCCGGAAGCTTCGAAGCAGAAGCTCTTCAAAGATCCTCAGAGGGGTGACAGGCCAGCCACTGCATGTTACCTCAGAATGGACACTTGCTTTTAACCTAGATGATAACCTCACTGTACCTCATCAAGCTGCTGAAGTCGACACTACCTTCCCAGGTGACATTCTTGTCGGAATGGATCTCCTTCGGAGACTGAACTTCACCCTATCCCACAGCACAATCACAAATAATGCAGTACTCACACTGGAAGGAAGGGAGTTTTCAGTTGTCTACACTGATCACAAAACGCTCGGAATCTGTCCAGTCACCCGCAACAAGACTCTGCCAACAACACGGAAGGTTGCCAGAACCAGTGATGCTGCCATGGGCCAGATCCAGAAACCTCAAGATGCCGCTGCAGTGCACCTCGTCCAGCGAGTGGAGATCCCACCTCACTCAGGCTGTTTCCTGAGTGGCCGTGTAGCACGTATGGGTCCAACAGATGGGGACGTCCTTTTAACTCCAGGAGTGTCGGAGGCCCTCACGATTCCGCACTCTGTCACCACAGTCAAAGAACGCCACTGCCACGTGTGGGCCGTGAATCCCTCGTCTCGGCCACTCATCCTCCACAATGGGACTCGCTTAGGCACAGTGGAGCCTGTAGACACTGTGTACTCCACTCACTCTTCGGAATCACAGCCTCAACCTCCACCTCAAGAACCAGTCGCCAGGACTAGCAACAATCCTGTCGAGGAGGGTTCTTGGGAGGATGATGTACCAGAAGAATATGAGTGGGAAGAGGACGAGTTCGACAACTTCTATGGAGTCCAGGACTTTGGATATGAAGATGACCTAGATGTTTGTGATGCTGAATTGCCACCGTCTCTAGCAATAGCTGCAATTGAGGCTGTAGAGTCATTAGCATCTAAGGCCGAGGGAACCAGGAATGAAGACCTTGCCCCAGACCTCAGCCACTTAGGAGACGCCCAACGCCTAGAACTCACACAGGTTCTCAGCCGTTACCAGGAGCTCTTTGATGGTGATGAAGAAACTGTGGGGTTAGTCCCTGGCATCAAGCACAGCATCGATACCGGTGATGCCAAACCCGTCTGCAACCGACAGTGGAGGCTACCACATGCCACTCGTCAAACCATCAAGGAGCAATGTGACTCTATGCTCCGGGCAGGTGTCATAGAGCCTTCTACCTCACCCTGGTTAAGTCCAGTAGTTCTCGTGAAGAAAAAGGGGGGGACACTGCGTTTTTGTGTGGACTACCGTGGACTCAATGCTGTCACCAAACGTGATACCTACCCGCTGCCGCACATAAGTGAAATGATAGATGAGCTGGGGACCATGAACATCTTCACTACCCTGGATGCAAGGGCAGCCTACTGGAGTGTAGAAGTGGAGGAGTTGGACAGGCCAAAGACAGCATTCTCCGATGGCTATCGGCTCTTCCATTTTCGAAGGCTCCCCTTTGGTCTGTCAACTGCTCCGACAACATTCCAACGCACAATGAATCTTGTCCTGTCTTCTGTGCTGGGCCGTCATACGCTTGCCTACCTTGACGATGTGATCGTCTACAGCAGAACCTTCTCGCAGCATCTCAGTGATCTGGACGAGACGTTACAACTCCTTTCCATGGCCGGTCTCAAGCTGAACGTCCAGAAATGCCAGTTTGCAGCTACCACCATCGACTTCTTGGGCTTTACGATTTCCCCAGAAGGTGTTTCACCCAATCAAGAGAAGGTATTGGCTATATCGAAAACCCCATCACCCCGTACTGTGAGAGAAGTTCGTCGCTTCTTGGGTGCCACTGGCTTCTTCAGGAAACACATCCCTGGGTATGCTACCATCGCCTCTCCTTTGCATCTCCTGCTGAAGAAGGGACGAGCATGGACCTGGGGCCATGAACAAGAAGCCGCCTTTAATGCACTGAAGGAAAAGCTTGTATCAGCGCCTGTCCTCCGGCAGCCCGATTTTACCAAAGAATTCGAGCTTCATACAGACGCATCCAACATCGCTTTGGGAGCCTGTTTGATCCAGAGGGATGATCTGCAATCGCCGCAAGCTGTTGCATACTACAGCAGAAAGCTCCGTGATGCTGAAACCCGCTACCCTATCATCGACCTGGAGGCTTTGGCAGTTGTGGAAGGTGTTCGAGTGTTCGACTCGTATCTGTATGGGCGGCATTTTACAGTCTACACCGACCATCGACCGTTAGTGTACGTCTTCACCAGAAAAACCAAGTCTCCTAGAATGACTCGCTTCGCACATGACCTCTCCTTTTACGACTTCAGCATTCGTTATAAGGAAGGGCCTGCCAATTATGTTCCTGATTTGCTGTCCCGCCAAGTTGCGAAGTTAACCATCACTGAGCTCTCCCCTGACAAGCTAGCAGATTAACAAGCGGCCGACCCACAGCTTGCTGACATCCGGCGATACCTTAGGGATGGAACTCTCCCAAAGAAGAAGCTGCCCCTTCCACTGAGTGACTTCGAATTGAAAGATGGAGTGCTCTATCGTCTGAGACACTTGCCAGACCGGATTTGCTACCAGTTGGTGGTGCCTGAGAGCCTCAGGAACTCTGCATTGAAAGCGTCGCATCTGCCCCCACTGGCCTCACATCCAGGAGTACATCGGACGTTCCAGAATGCCCGATCAATGTTTTACTGGCCTAACATGCTAAGAGATGCTCGTCAGTATGTTGGCAGTTGTGTGATATGTCAGCAGTCTCGAGGCAACATGCAGAAGGCCCCCATGGCAGATACACCACTAGCCCAGTTTCCCCTGGAGAGGGTCTCCATGGATATAATGGACTTTGGGCCCAATGTTACAGTTCGTTGGGCTCTTTCAATATTAGACCAACATTCCCGCTACTTGCAAATCGTCCCACTTCGAAGAGCCACTGCAGCAGCTGTACACAGAGCATTCCTGGACCACTGGGTCACCATTTTCGGCCCACCCAGAGTTATTCAGAGTGATAATGGAGTCCAGTTTACCAGTAACCTGTTTCGTGAACTCACCCAACTAATGCACGCTAGCAATCACTACACAATTCGCTATCATCCACAAGCGAATGGCATGGTGGAGCGCACAAACCGTGTTGTAAAGTCTGCACTCACTGCTCTTGTGAACAACCGTCCAAGAGTCTGGCACCAGTTTGTTCCTGAGCTACGCCTGCAAATCAACTCGGCCATCCACCGTACTACTGGTGAGCAGCCTCTCTACCTGCTTACCGGCAGGCATGCCAACTTTCCCATCGGCCTCACCAATGAAGCTGTCTTCGATGAAAACGCCAAGCTCCAGGAGCGCCTTCAGGAAGCCCGTCGTGCAGCTGTAGAAGCCTCTAAGGAAGCGCGCCGAATCTACGGGAGGTATTATGACCGTGGCAAAAGGGTGGAGTTCCAGCCTACCGAAGGTGCCCTTGTGTGGTACTATGAGCACCGTCATCGTATGGGAGGTCTTCCTCCTCTCACAGGGAAATGGCGCGGCCCTGCACGCATTATGAAACGCCTAGGACCAGTGTCCTTTGAGATCCAAGACGTCACCACCGAAGTCCAGATGAAGGCTCATCTTAATCACTTGAAGGCTTACCATGCACCAGCCGAGCTTTCATATGCTGCTGACGACGAGGTCGAAGATGACGAGGAGGTCGAGGATAGTGACGATGCTGCTGCTGCTGAGGCCCCTAACCCAGATGACCCCTGGGTTGCCATGCTGACGTCCATGGTATTGGAAGCAGAGGCCTGTGGCATCGTTCGAGGAGCTGCAGATACTGGGGCTGATCTCCTCTGAGTTTGTTGTCGTAATGTATTTTGTCTTTTTTGTTGTTGTTGCCTTCTGCTTGTGGACACGTCTGGCTGTCCACGTTTTATGTTGTAAAGGCAAGTAACGGGGCTCAGGCCAATCTTTGATTTTGTTTCAGGATGTCTCCGCTGACCACTCCGACCCAAGGCATGGGAGGATTGTGGAGTGTATTAATTACCGAGAGGGCGCGGCACTCCAGTTGGCACTCTTCCTGCGACACCTGTGCGCACTTGTCACCTGCGCGTGACTTCTATGGTTCCCCCTAAGCCCGTTTTCTTTCCCCTCGTTATGTTTACATTAATGTTGCAGTTGTTGGTTTTACGGATCCCACTTTTAGTTTAGTATTTTAGGTTGCGTTTTTTATTTTGTTTAAATTCTAAACCCAGTTGTGAACCCTCAAATTAAGTAATCTATATTTCTGATTGAGACGTGACGTTGCATTATTATTTTTTTATCTATATTTCAGTTTTAATCTTTTACTTCCCCTGAAGATATTTTTTTTTACAGTTTTATTTAGTTTTTATACATTTTAGAAGACCTAAAGTCTTGATTTGACACTCTTATAATTTAGTCGAGGATCCATCACTCCCATGACGTATTTTTTTATTTTCATTTTTAGCAAGTGTGTTCTTATTTTCCTTAATCCATTTTACTGTTTTGGTATAAGGTATTGTTTATTATTTTAATTACTTTTCATGTTTTATATAATCTCTTAGGTTTTAATTTTTACTGCTTCATCATTTGAATGTTTTATCGATTATTCCTAATCTTTCTTATTTCTGCAATTGGTAAGCTTTTAACATAAATTTTATTAATCATTTGTTTTTATGAATCATGTTATCATCATTGTGTGTTTTATCTGTATTTATTATTATA
>NC_091552.1:31215966-31218466 GCF_042767895.1 Penaeus vannamei | reverse complement strand
ACACACACACACACACACACACACACACACACACACACACACACACACACACACACACACACACACACACACACACACACACACACACACACATTCTTACAAGCGCACGTTTTGTCACATGTACATACATACATATGAATGTTGTCACAAACGTACATATACACATAAAAATAGTAATGCACTCACGTTTTGAATTCTCGTTTATCTTCACGTCAACAACTATTACAAAACACAGACGCAATAGTTGGAAATGGAGCATTCTTGTAGACGGTAACAACAGCTACAATAATAATAATAATAATAATGATAATAATAATAATAATAATAATAATAATAATAATAATAATAATAATAATAATAAATAATGATAATAACAATGATAATAATGATAATGATAATAATTGCGGCAACGATAAGAAGGATAATGATAATGATGATAACAATGCTAATGATATTAATGATAAAAGCAATAACGATCATATGATTCAGTATCTAGTTTTTTATTCCATTTGTTATAGTACAAAAGACTGTCTGCTTATATTTGCCTCTACATTGCCCCCTGCGTGCAAGGAATGGCCGGGGTCACCATCCACTGGCAGAGCGGAGTTTGAACGCGGGTCAGCCAAGTTGCTGGACGAGAACGCTACCGCTGCACCACACTACACCTTGTTGAAATAACCACGATAATAGTGATGATGTTGATGATAATGATAACAATGATTATAACAGTAAGGATAATGATAATAATGATTATAACAGTAAGGATAATGATAATGATAATAATGATTATATCAGTAAGGATAATGATAATGATGATAATGATTATAACAGTAAGGGTAATGATGGTGATAATAATAACTATGATATTGATGATAATAGTAAAAATGATAATGACAATAGCAGTAGTAAAGATAACGATGATAGTTACGATGATGATGATGATAATGATTATGATGTTAATAGTAGTAAAGATAATGATGGTAAGGAAAATAATGATGGCAATGATAGCAAAGGCATTAATATGAATGATATAGTAATAATGATAATATAGATTATGACAATGATGATAATTATAGTAAAGGTAAAAATAATGACAATGATAATAAGAAAAAAGATAATGATAATAATGTTAACAATATTAATGATGATTATAATAATGGCAATAATGATTATGATGATGGTAATTATAACAATAACAACAACTACAAGAGTAATAATGATAGTAATAATAACAACAACAACAGTAATGAAAATAATAATAATAATATTAGTAATAATAGCGACAATGATGAGAATAATAATGCTAATAGCAATAATAATGATAATGATAATAACAATGATGATTGTAATAATTGTAACAATGATGATAATAAAGATAAGAATAACATTGATAATAATGATAATAGTTATATAATGATAACAACAACAACAACAACAAGAAAACAAGAATAATAGTAATACTACTACTAATAGTAATACTACTACTACTACTACTACTACTACTACTAATAATAATGATAATAATAATGATAATATGACAAGGACAATAAGTCTTAATATCAATAATTATATTACTTCTTTTACTAATGATAATAATAACAACAGTAATAATGATGATGATGATCATCATCATCATGAGAATAATAATGATAATGATAATGATGATAATAATGATAATAATGATAATGATAATGACAATGATAATAATAATGATAATAATAATGATAATAATAATAATAATGATAATAATAATAATAATAATAATAATAATAATAATAATAATGATAATAATGCTAATGATAATAACAATAATGATGATAATGATAATAATGATAATAATAATAATAATAATAATAATAATAATAATGATAATAATGATAATAATGATGATAATAATAATGATAATAACAATAACAGTAACAATAATAACAGCAATAATAACAATAATAATAGTAGTAATAATTATAATGATAAGAATAGTAATAATGAATGGAATAATAATAATGATAATAGTAATAATAATGGAAATAGTTATGATAATAATGATAATAGTAATGATAATAGAAATAATTATGATAATAATGATAATAATAATAATAATGATAATAATAATAATAATAATAATAATAATAATAATAATAATAGTAATAAGGATAATAATAATAATAGTAATAATAATAATAATGATAATAATAATAACAACAATGACAATGATAATAATAATAATAACAATAATAATAATAGCAATGACAATAATGATAATAACAATAATAATGTAAATAAGAATCATGATAACAACAAGGATGATATTGATGATAATGATAATGAACATAGTAATGAGAAAGATGATGATACTGATAAAAATGGCATCAATAATAATGCTAATGATAGTGAAAATGAAAATACAGTAAAGGAATTGATAATGAATAATTTGTTCCCTTTACAATTGTCGCAATAATAATAGTAATGACGGAAATACCAATAAAGAGAGGGATAGTAA
>NC_091552.1:31186521-31191521 GCF_042767895.1 Penaeus vannamei | reverse complement strand
TATATATATATATATATATATATATATATATATATATATGTATATATATATATATATATAGATATAAATATAGATATAGATATAGTTATATATAGATATGCATATATATATATATATATATATATATATATATATATATATATATATATATATATATATATATATATATATATATATATATATATATGAATATATACATACATATACATGTAAAAAATACAATACATATATGTAGAGATAGATAGATATATAAACATATATGTATGTATATTAATTTTATAACCCCTTGCTGACTTGCGGTATGAACAATCAAATGATTCACTGAACTAGACTATTGCTATGACTCATATGATATTAAAAGATACCGTTTATAAGAAAGGAGAGAAGCATGTCATCACTGACTTTAATATTAACATGATATCTATGATTTAGTACTTGATAAAGAATCAGTTTGGATTATTCACAGTTCGTAGAGCGATAAAATATTGAAAAGAATTCAGACTGATAGACAGAGAATGAATAACAAAAAAAAAAAACGAAAAAGAAAAAAAAAAGAAAAAGAAAGAAAAAGAAAGAAGAAAAGAAAAGAACAAGAAATGAAAAGAAAAAAAGGAAAAGAAAAGAGACAGAAAGAAAAGAAAAGAAGAAAAGAAAAGAAAAGAAGAGAAAAAAAAACAAAAGAAAAGAAAAGAAAGAAAAGAAAGAAGAAAAGAAAAGAAAAGAAAAGAAAAGAAAAGAAAAGAAAAGAAAAAAAAAAGAAAAAGAAAGAAAAAAACATATATATATATATATTGTCATTTCGTAAATTCGGTAAAACCACAATAATTAGATATGACGTTCGAGGGAAAAGGTAAGTCTGGAGGAAATTACACCTCGTAGTCTCGCCCAATTACTGACATAAGCTATACAAAATAAATAGGCGTAGGTCTATGTGATTCAACTCGGGATCTATTATTCAGTTGAGACCAGAGCCACGACCCGTCAGCGGAGAAATAGGGAACGAAAGAAATTCTTTATTTGTTTCTCTCGCTATATTTTTTTCTTTATTCATTTATTTGTTGATCTTTTCTTTCTTTCTTTCTTTTGTTTTTATTTTCATTTTCAATTCTTTTTCTTTTCCTTCTATATTTTTTTCTTTTTTCCATTTTTTTCTTTATATTTTTTTCTCTATTTCCTTTTTCCCCCTTTCCTGTCTTTTTTCTGATTTGTTTTGTCTTTTCTTCCTTTTATTATGAAGACTGCTAAATTTAGTGATTTGTCTTTTCTCTCTCTCTCTCTCTCTCTTCCTCCTTCTCTCTTATTTCCAGTTCTCTCTCTTTCTCACTGTTTTTTTTTTAATCTCCATTCTCTCTCTTCCTTTCTGTGTTTCTCTCTTCCTCCCTATCCCTCTCTTTCCAAGTCCCCTCTCATTCAGTGTTTTAGTTTATCATTTTATATCTTCTTCTTCTCAAATAATAGAAAAGGAAATATAAATATGATACTGAATGATAAAGCATCTTTACTGATGAACCTTTGGAGCTTTAAATATTCATCTAATAATGATCTCTTTCTCTGTAATTTCTTTTTTTCTCCTTCATTCTCTTCTTCTTTATTTGATTCTTCTTTTGTCTTCTTCTTTCTTCTTCCTTTTTTGTTCTTCTTACTATTCATTTTTTTATATTATTATCTTGTTGTTCTAGTTCATCTTATTATTCCTCTTTCTTTTTTTTCTTCCTCTCCTCCCCTCCTTCTACTTCTTGTTTCTTATTTTTGTTCTTTTCCTCTTTATCTTCTTCCTCCTCCTCTTCTTCTTTTTCTTCTTCTCTCTCTTCCTTTTCCTTCTCCTTTTTTTGTCCTCTTCGTCTTCCTCCTACTCCTGTATCTTCTCGTTCGTTTTCTTTGTTCTCCTCCTCCTCCTCTTCATTATCATTATCATTATTATCAGTATCATCATCATTATTATTATTATTATTATGATTATCATTATTATTATTACCATTATTATTATTATCATCATCATCATTATCATATTATTATCATTATCATTACCATTGCTATTAGTATCATAATCATCATTATCATATTATCATTATTATTACCATTATTATTACTGTTATTATTATTGTTATTATTGTTAATATTATTATCACTATTGTTGTTATCATTATTATGATTGTTATCATTATTATCATCAATATCATTATTATCATTATCATCATTATCGTTAATATCATTATTATCATTATCTTCAGCATTTTTTCTGCTTAATTTCTTCTCCTCCTCTTCTTTCTCTTCCCACTACTCTCCTTTCTCCTCCTCCGCCTTTCGGTTTCGTTCTTCTTCTCCCTCCACCTCCTCCTCCTCCTTCATCTTCCACTGCTTTCTTCTCCTCTTTCCGCTCTTCTTTTCCTTCTTCATTATAATCTCCTTTTTTCCCTCTTTCTCCTTCTTCATTTCCTATTCTTTCTCTTCCTCCTCCTGTTTTTCCTTTTGCTCTTCTTTTCTTCTGTTCATATTCATTTTTCTTCACTTATTCTGTTATTCTATCCTCTGTCGCTCCATTTATTTTTCTCTTTTATTATGCCTTTCGCTTTCGTTTCTTTATTTTTAATTATCTATTTATTCATTTTTTTTTTTTTTTTTTTACTTTTCTTCCTATTTTTCACCATTACTTTCTATTCCCTTTCCTCCCCCTATATTCCCTTCTTTACTTCCTCTGCTTTCTTATAACTCCTCTCTCATACTCTCCCTCTCTCTCCCTCTCCCCCTCCTCTCTCTATCTCTCTCCACCCCCTCTCTCTCTCCCACCCCCTCTCTCTCCACCCCCTCTTTCTCTCCCTCACCCCCCCTCTCTCTCTCTCTCCGCCACCCCCTCTCTCTCTCTCTCTCTATCCCCTCTCTCTCTCTCTCTCTCTCTCCCCCTCTCTCCCCCCCCTCTCTCTCTCTCCCCCCCTCTCTCTCTCTCCTCTTCTCTCTCTTCACTTCTCTGCCTTAGTTATAACACGGGAGTGCATTTACATAATAAGTTTGCCAAAGTTTTAAAATATTACGCATAAAGCTACTTGAGCCAAGCCCTGTATTGCGACACAAAGAGAGGTCAGGCGTTGACCCCGCGACTCCTGAACTGGTGATGCACAGACGTTGCGCGACAGAGATTCGTGTTTGCGGCCACTTGCTACTAAGGCCATCCATTTCCTGACGGATATGACCGCGGGTGGAATTTTGTCCTTATTTTTTTTTTTTTTTTTTTTTTTTTTTTCTTTTTTCTTTTTTTTGAGTGTGTTTGGCGTCTATCTCGAGTGTCGTGGTTGGAGTCGCGCGGAGTGGAGAGGGCGAAGGCTGAGCAGGCGAGGAGTCTTGTACTACGTTCATTTCGTATGATGCACACAGGTCGCTGATGCTGCGATTGCAATCATTGAAGTGTGGCGTCCAGTGAGAGTCATGTCTTTTCTTCTTTTTTCCCCCTGATCCATCGCCACTTTAATTTTTCCTTCTCTTTATTGTCATCAAAATTGTGATTTTTTTTTTCCTGTTTCTGTTTTCTTTTCCTTTGCCCTTTCTTCTGTTTTTCTCTTTCGCGTTCTTGTATACATTCCTCTCCTTCTTTTACTTCCTTTTTCTCTTCTCCCTTCTCTTTCCCCTCTACTTCTCATCTTCCATTATTTTCTTCTTGTTTTGCAGCTAATAAAGAAAGGAGAGGAAGAAAAAAATCACTAGGATACCCTTCCTTGCTTCTACGTACTAATTGTGAAAGTTTTCACCGATTGCCAAATTCCCCTTCGCTTCGGCCATTATCTCTCGCTGTTTGTTCTGAAGAAGCATTACGAAACAGTCTTCATAATGAGGGGATGTGCAGGTATCCATCGAATGCTCGTGTAGTCTGTCAGCCTTTCAGTCTATCTACTTCTATGCCTGGTTCTCTCTCTCTCTCTCTCTCTCTCTCTCTCTCTCTCTCTCTGTCTGTCTTTTAGTCTCTCATGCTTTCTTTGTCTCCTTCCCCGTTTACCTCTTTCTTTTTTCCCCTTTGTTCCCACTTATTTTGTTTCCTTCTTGCTCTCGGCCAGGGAGACAAACAGCAGGTTAAATCAGTCAGAGACTAGACATCCATTACCCTGTTTCCAGTCACGAGGGTCCCTCTTGGCAAGTCAACAGGCAGGTCTTCAGCCTATTGCTTTTTCCTCACGGCAGATTCGGTCGATCTGCTCAAGAGAAGACTGCCTACGTTGTCCCAGGAGCCTCCTGCGCCCGGGGCTGTCTCTAGAGGCGGCTTGAGGGATGGACGCATCCTCAGATCCACCGCTGGTCTCACTTGCTGCAGAGGCCATCAGGACGAGGCTCCGAGGCTCCGCGGTCCTCCAGCAACACCGTCAGCACTAAGGCCTTGAAGGCGCGTAGCTTGGTCCTTCTGCGCTGTAATTATCTTGTCGAGAGAGTTCATGGCGTCTTCTGCTGTCAGTCCGCCTGCTGACTTCCTGGTCTGACAGTCCAGACCACACACACACACACACGCACGCGCGCGCGCATACAGATAGACAGGTAGGCACACGCATAAAGGGGAAAAAAAAAAGTTTCCAAATACAAAAATTCAACAAATAAACGAAAGAATAAGCTCACACACCCTTCCTCAAACACTGTGAATAAATCAAAGAAACTGACAGGCAGAGAATCCGACCCGACGCGGGACCTTGCGAGAAACGGACAAGAGGATCCGATGCCCTTCTCGCTCCGATGGAGGCTGCCGCGCCTTGTAGAGTCTTCCGTTTATATTTTCCTGTTTCTCTTTCCTTTCTCGGATGAGGAGGCGGAAGAGAAGGGGGTGGGGGGAGAAGTGTGTGAGAAAGGAGAGAAAAGAGGGAGGGAAGGAGAGAGAAAGTGAGTGAGTGTGTGTGTGTGTGTGTGTGTGTGTGTGTGTGTGTGTGTGTGTGTGTGTGTGTGTGTGTGTGTGTGTGTGTGTGAGAGAGAGAGAGAGAGAGAGAGAGAGAGAGAGAGAGAGAGAGAGAGAGAGAGAGAGAGAGAGAGAG
>NC_091552.1:31179021-31181521 GCF_042767895.1 Penaeus vannamei | reverse complement strand
GGGAAAGGGGATGAAGTAAGAGGAAAGGGGAGAAAGGGAGTAAGAGGGAAATTAGGGGAAAGGAAGAGGGTCCGTTTGCGTTTTATGTCCTTGTCCTTGCACGTTGCTTTATTTGTGAGAAATGTTTAAAATCTTGCAATTTCTCCTAAAGTCTTGTCGTGAAGGGTGGGGGGGGGGGGGGGGCGGAGAGGGTAAGGAGACGTAAGGAAGGAAGTGGCAGAAGGGAGGAAAAGCGAAAAGATGCTCTCTTAACACTGTCATCTATTCAGTCATCTACTTGAATAACTGGTAAGGATTCGATTCACTTATGTGTCGAGTGTTACGTCTAGTTTTACGTCGTTTTACGTTGTTTTGTGTCGAATTTTTCGGCTATGGACACTGATCCTTCCTTCCAATTCAACAGTTTCAGCCACTTTCTTTCATATAATGTCATTATCTATTTATCTTTCCACTTATAGACTGAATAGACAAAAAGTGCAGGATCATCGTTTATAACAACTTTTCAGTGTGGCATTTCTGAACACTACAATTGAAATACCAATAAGTAATTGATGTTTTGAGACTAATCATCAGCTCTAACGAAACATCTTAATTTCAGAAACAAAGAGAAAAAAATATAAAAAGAGTAAGGTGAAACAGAACGTAAAAGAACATTAGAATAACACTGACTGAGAACAATATGGAAAAATACACATATACATTGGTTCCACTCATTCCTGAGAAAGATCAATAGTGATACCATAACAATTTAAACTAAGGAGCGCGAAATGATATAAGGTATGACTTAAAAACCCCAAATCCCCCTTTCATATGAAAAAATAGGTAAAATAATAATAATAAAAAAAAATCAAATCTAGTACTTGATAAATAAAAAGCAAGGATACTCAATTTTTGCGATGCATATTATAAGACGCTGACATACGTTTGTGAATAATAATAATGACAACGGTAATAACGGTAGTTGATAATAGAATAAATAACATCGATAATAATCGTTATAATAATAATGATAATGATGACAATGATAATAATGACAATTATGATAACAATGATGATAATAATGATAGAAACCACAACAATGATAATGATAATAGTAACAATAATGATAATGATAATGATAACAATAATGATAATGATAATTATGATACCGATATTGATGATGATTATATCAATAATGATGATAATGATGATGAGGATGATCATAGTATTAATAGCAATGTTGATAACAATGATAATGTTAATAGTAATGATTATACTACTAATAGTAGTAGAAGTATTAGTGACTACAATGACAACAACAGTGATAATACTACTAATAGCAATAATGGCAATGATAATGGTACCGGAAATGATGATAGTGTTAATAATGATAATACTAATGATAATGATGGTGATAATAATAATGATGATGATTTGATGATGATAATGATGATAATGATAATGATGACAACAATATAGTAATAACGATAATAATGATAAATGTGATAATGATAGATATAGTCATAATAATAATAATAATAACAATAATAATAATAATAATAATAATAATAATAATAATAATAATAATAATAATAATAATAATAATGATAATAATGATAATAATAGTAATAATAATTAAAACAATAATAGTAGTACTGATGATAATGATGCTGCTGATGATACCAATAGTAATAATGATAATGATAATAGTAATGAAAATAATAATAATAATGGTAATAATAATAATAATAATAATAATAATAATAATAATAATAATAATGATAATAATAATAATAATAATAATAATGATAACGATAATAATAATGATAATGATAATAATAATAATAATAATAATAATAATGATAATAATAATAATAATAATAGTAATAATAACAATAATGAAAATTATAATAATAACAATAATGGAAATGATAATAATAGCAATAATAACAATGATAACAATCATGATAATAATAACTATAATAAAGATAAAGACCAATTGTTTTTGAGCATTGCCACACCGTCTCGCTCCCAAATCCTTCTTAAAGATATTCCTTTCCCCCCTTTTTAAGTCATACATCTGCCCCCTCCCACTTCCCTCCTCTTTAACTACCCTCCCTTCCTTCTCTCCCTTATCCCTTTCCGTGCCTTCCCCACTCCCCCTTTCTCTGTGAGCCCGCTTGCCCCTATGTTTCTTTTCTCTCTATGCCATTTCCTCCTTTTTCCTCCCTTTCCCTTCTCCTTTTCCTCTTTAAGCTCTTTCTCCTCTCTTCCTCCCCTTTCCTCTTTAAGCCCGTTCCACTCTCTTCGTTACTCTTCCCACTTCATTCTTTGAGTACTCTTTCTTTAACCTCTTCCATTTTTATTCCCTTTCTATCCTGTTTCCTTACTTCGGATAGTCGTGTTAGCAATAAATGCATATATGTACATCAGTGCAGTGTACTTAGTGATAATATGATAATAGTAATAATAGTAATGAAAATAATAATAACAATAGCATTCATAATAACAATGATAATAA
>NC_091552.1:31154021-31159021 GCF_042767895.1 Penaeus vannamei | reverse complement strand
GGCTAATGCCCTCGGGGTGGGAGAGGGAGGGGGGGGCTGGGGAGAAGGGGGAGGAAGATTGGGGGGATGGGGGTAAGGGAGAGCGGGGAGGGCTGGGGAGAAGGAGGGAAGGTGAGGGAGGGGGCTAGGGAAAGGGAAAGGTGGGGATGAGGAGAAAGAGGAAGGGAGGGGGCTGGTGGAGAAGAGGGGAGGGCAGGGGGGAAGTGGAGGGGTTGGGGAGAACGGGGAAGGCTTGAGGGGGGGGGCGGGGAAGGCTGAGGTGGGGGCAGGGAGGCTGAGGGGGGGGTAGGGGAAGGCAGGAGAGGAAATGTGGTTGGGGAGAAGGGGAAGAGAGGGGCTGGGAGTAAGAGAGAGAGGGGGAGGGAAGATGTAGGGAAGGGAAGCAGAAAAGAGATAGAAGGGTGTGGATTTGGGAAAAGGAGGAGGGGAAGGATGAAGAAAGAGAAGAAAGAAGGGGAGGGACAAAAGGTAAAAGAGGGGAGGAAGGGACAGGAGATGGAAAGTGGGAGGATGAGAGGAAGGGATATAGGAGGCAGAAAAGGATGGAGGAAGAGGATCGACAAAACGGAAAAAGGGAAGTGTTGAAACTGGAGGATGGGAGGGGACGGGAGAGTCAGGAGGCAGGATAGAAAGAAGGAAAGAGAAGGAGAATAATGAGAAAAAGAAAGAGGCGGGAAATGGCAGTAGAAAAGGGAAGAAAAGGAAGGGAGAAGGAAAGGAAGCACGGGCATGGTGAGAGAAGAGAAACGCGACCGCAGAACTAGAGAGAGAGAGAAAGATAGATAGATAGATAGATAGATAGATAGATAGAGAGAGAGAGAGAGAGAGAGAGAGAGAGATTTGAGAGAGTGAGAGAGTGAGAGAGTGAGAGAGAGATAGATGGATAGAGATAGAGAGAGAGAGAGAGAGAGAGAGAGAGAGAAAGACATAGATATATATATGTATATATATAAATATATATATATATAAATATATATATATATATATATATATATATATATATATATGTAGAGAGAGAGAGAGAGAGAGAGAGAGAGAGAGTGAGTGTGAGTGAGTAATTGAGAGAGAGATAGATAGATAGATAGATAGATAGAGAGAGAGAGAGAGAGAGAGAGAGAGAGAGAGAGAGAGAGAGAGAGCGAGAGAGAGCGAGAGAGGGAGAGCGAGAGAGCGAAAGCGAGAGCGAGAGAGAGAATGAGAGAGAGAGAGAGAGAGAGAGAGAGAGAGAGAGAGAGAGAGAGAGAGAGAGAGAGAGAGAGAGAGAGAGAGAGAGAGAGAGAGAGAGAGAATGAGAGAGAGAGAGAAAGAGAGAGAGAGAGAGAGAGAGAGAGAGAGAGAGATAGAGAATGAACAAGCAGATTTTTCAAAAGAACGAACAAAGGTTAGTGAACTCATTTCGTAGAAAATTTCTTATTTCCTTTTAGGAAACTTTTCCCTCGTCGCAGTCTGTGGTTAGGTCAAATCAAGGTCACACTTAAGCTAACTAGAGAGAGAGAGAGAGAGAGAGAGAGAGAGAGAGAGAGAGAGAGAGAGAGAGAGAGAGAGAGAGAGAGAGAGAGAGAGAGAGAGAGAGAGAGAGAGAGAGAGAGAGAGAGAGGTAGATGGATAGATAGGTAGATAGATAGATAGATAGGTAGATAGATAGATAGATAGGTTGAGAGAGAGAGAGGGGAAAGCATACATGTAACGGAGGCACACGGTGGCGTAATATAAAAGGTAATTATTTAGAAGTGAATGGTAAAAATGACGAATAGCTGAAAATAAATAGATAACATTAGATAAAGATAGATAGATAGATGCATCTTAAAAAAAAAAAAAACATCGAATGTGACACCTCACTCTCTTTCCCTCCCGGCTCTCCTTATCTCCCCTCACCTCATTCCTTCATCTCCTCCTCTTTCCCTCATTTCCCTTCTCTCCCCCAACCGCCAACACACTCTTCTCTCCTTTTCCCTTTCGACTCATGTCCTTTTCTTCACTTCTGCCACCCTTTATCCTTCTCTCCTCTTCCTTTCCTCTTCATTCGTGCCCTTCTCCTTCCCACTGCCTCTATCTCTATTTTCCTTTATCCATCCACATTCCTCCCCTACCCTTCCTCTCCCCCTCAATTGTCTCTTTCCGTTTCTTCTTCTATCTACCTGCCTTCTGCTTTCCCTCTTCCCTTACCCTTCCATCCACTATCCCTTTACCTTTCCTCTTCCTTCCTTCCTCTCCCCCTGTCGTTCCTTTACCACATTCCCCCATCCCTAATATCCTTCTCAAACCTGCCCTTCATCCCCGCCCTCCCTCCCTCCTCCCTCCCCTCCACCCCCTACCATCCCTCTCCTCCCCGACCTCCCCTATGCCCCATTCCTCCCCCCATGCTCCCTCCCTCCCTCCCTTAACCCTCCCTCTATGCCCCTTTCTCCCCCTAATCCTCCCCCACCTCCTTTTCCTCTTCACTCCTCCCTCGCTCTTCTCCCTTCCCCTCCCGACCCCACGTCCCTCTCTCCTTCTCTCCCTTTCATCCCCATCTCCCTCCTGCATCCTGCCCCCTCCCTGGCTCCCACCCACACCTCCCTCCAAGCCCCCTCTCCCTCCCTCCTCCCTTTCATCCCCATCTACACCCTCCGCTTCCGCCACTACCCCCCCCACCAACCTCCCCCAAGCCCCCTCTCCCCCCCGCCGCCATCAATAACATTTGTCTCGACCCGGGGCCAATTTGGGAGCCGAAGGTGTAATTGGATTTTCCGCGCTCGCTCTTGGAGTGGCTCAACGGCCGTTTCGCTCCCTGCCGCCGCCACCGCAGACGGTCGCTCGCTGGCTCGCCTTTGGTCTTGGGTCTCTTGGTCTCCGCGTCTCGTGGTCTCTGCGTTGCTTGGCCTGTGTGTCTTCTGGTTTGTGAGTCGTATGGTCTCTTGGTTTCTGCATTTTTGGTCTCCGTCTCTTCTGGTCTCTCAGTCCTATGGTCTATTGGTCAGTTGTGCTATGGTCTCTGAATCTTTTGGTCTCTTAATCTGATGGTCTGTGGATCTCTCTCTCTTTTTATTATTCCTGTGCATCTCTGTCTTTTGTTCGATCTCTCTCTGCGTCCCTTGGTTTCTCTTTCATTTGGTCTCAATATCAAACCAGGACCAATCGGTATATTATGCTTACCTTCTCTTCTTCCCTCCCTCTCTCCCTCTCTAGTTCATTCCTTGTCTCCCTCCTTCCTTCCCTCCCTCTCCAGCGCGACCTTTCTCTTCCTCTTTCCATCCTTCGCCAATTCTCTCCTCCTCTCCCTCCTTAAATCCCCCTCCAGTGCCCTCCTCTTCTCCCTCCCTCCCCAATGCTCTCGTCCTTTCTTTCCTCCTCCTCTCCCTCCTTCCTTCCTCTCACCAGTGTTATCCATTCTCCTCCTCTCCCCCTCTCTCCCATACCCTCCTCCTTTCTTCCCTCCTCCTCCTCCCTCCCTCCCCAATACCCTCCTCCTCTTTCTTCCCTCTTCCTCCCTCCCTCCCTCCCCCAATGCTCTCGTCCTTTCTTTCCTCCTCCTCTCCCTCCTTCCTTCCCACTCCAGTGCCATCCTCCTCTCCCCCCCTCTCCCATACTCTCCTCCTTTCTTCCCTCCTCCTCCTCCCTCCCTCCCCAATACCCTCCTCTCCTTTCAGCCCCTGTCCCCCTCCTTCCTCCCTCCCTCTCCCATACTCTCCTCCTTTCTTCCCTCCTCCTCCTCCCTCCCTCCCCAATACCCTCCTCCTTTCGTTCCTCCGCCTCTCCCTCCTTCCTTCCCCCTCCAGTGCCCTCCTCCTCTCCCTCCCTCTCCCATACCCTCCGCCTTTCTTCCCTCCTCCTCCTCCTCCTCCCTCCATTTCTCTCCTCTTCCCTTCCTCTTTCCCTACATCCAACAGCTGCGTGACGGACGAGCAGCGACGGGGTAATTTGTCAGTTAATGAGCAGAGATGGAGAGCCAGTTGCAGTTGCATCTCGTTGGGGGGGGGGGTGAGGAGGTGGGGAGGTTGGGTGGTGAGATAAGGGATATAGGAGAAGCGGAGGGAGGGGAGATTAGGGAGGGAAGATAGAAAAGGGAGGATGAGGGAGCGGGTAATGGTTGAAGGGGGAGATAGGAGAGAGAGAGGGGGGGGGGAGGGGGAGAGGGAGAGAGAGAGAGAGACATAGAGAGAGAGAGAGAGAGAGATAGACAGAGAGAATGGAGAGAGAAAGAGAGTGAGAGAGAGAGAGAGAGAGACAGTGAGAGAGAGAGAAAGAGAGAGAGAATGGAGAGAGAACGAGAGTGAGAGAGAGAGAGTGTGTGTGAGAGAGAGAGGAGAGGGAGAGAGAGAGTAGAAAGAAATGAAAGAGAGAGAGAGACAGACAGAGACAGATAGACAGACAAACAGGAGAGAGTGAGAGAGAGAGAGAGTGAGAGAGAGAGAGAGAGAGAGAGAGAGAGAGAGAGAGAGAGAGAGAGAGAGAGAGAGAGAGAGAGAGAGAGAGATGAGAGAGAATGAGAGAGAGAGAAAGATAGAGACAGACAGACAGACAAACGAGATAGAGGAGAGAGAGAGAGAGAGGGAGAGAGAGAGAGAGAGAGAGAGAGAGAGAGAGAGAGAGAGGGAGAGAGAGAGAGAGAGAGAGAGAGAGAGAGAGAGAGAGAGAGAGAGAGAGAGAGAGAGAGAGAGAGAGAATGATGAGAGAGAGAGGTAGAGAGAGAGAGGCGGTGATAAAGGAAATGGGGAAGAGGGGGGAAAGAGGGGGAGATAGGGAAGGGAGAGGGAGGGGGAGAGGGCAGGGAGGGGGAGAAGAGGAAGAGTGAGAGAAGGTGGTGAGGGAGGCACTGGTTTTAAGAGTGTGAATAGGCCGGGGGGGGGGGGTGTCGTGGAGAAAGAAGATAGGAGAGGAAAGGAGAAAGGTAACGGGATAAGGATAGGGAGTAGGAGATGTGTAGAAAGTAAAGGAAATAAAAAGGAAGAAAATAGCAAAGGGAAAGGGTGTGTGTCTATGAGGAGGGTGGGGTGGGTGGATAGGGGGATGTAGTGGAG
>NC_091552.1:31085297-31087797 GCF_042767895.1 Penaeus vannamei | reverse complement strand
CACTACTGTCGCTCCTTTCCACAATTCCTTTAACACAGCATCCCTTCAGACACAATACACTCGTTCCCGGACGTATCAATCGGGTGGTGGCAGTGAGCTTTACACCTCTTTGAGCCAGGTGCGATTATTAATTAGCGAGCGCTACAATATCACCTCTCTAAGTATTTTTTTTTTTTCACGGGACACCTTGCATTGTAACAGATATAATAGCGGCAGTATGACCATAAAACATAATACTTTATGGTTAAAATGTTTCACGTTATTGACTTAGTAACCTAAAATGACAAATGTTTCACCTCTCCCACGTGGTCAGCGTGAATAAATTTAGAAAACATAACGCAGAGAAACACACAGATGCCTTATACACATTGAAATGACATTGTCTGCAAGCTCATTCTGCTCTGAATACTACCAGAAGTAGTATTGTATAACACCCATACATCTTTGTTCCCATGAATAAACAACAAAGTATATGTAGAGTGTAGACTGTCTGAATTCATACGATCTAATAAGTATATAGACTAAATACTACGGGGAATGACGTCAATATTGTTTCGTTCATAGGGCACAGAATGTATAACATTGTGCACATGTTTTTTTCCCTTCAAATCGGATAAATTGAGGTGTCTCCCATCGATCATTGAGTGTTTTTTTCTACACTATCTTCACCCTTCAAAGTGATAACATTCCGGTGTCAGTGAGTTTTTTGGAAAATGTATTTTAAATGTATTCAGCAAACTGTATCTGAGTGTCATTATCATCAATATCATTATTTTCATTATTATTAACATTATAATTACCATTATTATTATTTCAATTACCATTATTATTATTGTTATCATCATTATCATTATTATTTTTAATTATCATTATCATTTTCAATTATCATTATCATTAGCATTATCATCATTATTACCATTATCATTATCATTATTATCATTATTACCATTATCATTATCATTACCAATACTACTACTACTAATAATAATAATAATATTTTCATTATTATTTAGTTATTATTATAGTTATTATAGATGTATTATTTAGCAAACTGTATCTGAAAGTCAAAATTATTATTATCATCAATATCTTTATGTTCATTATTATTAACATTAAAATTATCATTATAATTATTTCAATTATCATTATCATTATTATTGTTATCATCATTATCATTATTATTTCTAATTATCATTATTATTTTCAATTATCATTATCATTAGCATTATTATCATTATTACCATTATCATTATTATCATTATTACCATTATCATTATCATTACCACTACTACTACTACTACTAATAATAATAATATTTTCATTATTATTTAGTTATTATTATAGTTATTATTTTTAGTACTTATATTATTATTACTATTACCATTACTGGCAGTAGGATTATTATAATGTTATTGTCAATACTAAAAGCAATGAGAAAATCAAGGAAAAGCTAAACAGGGACTATCATATTGGGCTAGTAGTTCACTCCTTTGTGTATGTGTATCATTATTAAAATTTTTGCTTTTATCTTGGCCTTCATTTTTTATTCTCTCTTTTTCTGTTCTTTCTATCTTTGATTTTTTGCATTTCTATAATCACTTTCTTTTTTTTCGCACATCAATTTCTTCTATGATCAGACAATGTGTATGAATTCGACATTGCGCTTAACTAAATGGCTTCTTTCTTCACTTAGTTACAATTGATAGGTTATTTGTTTAATGGCTGAATCAGTGTGGCCATAAGGAAGTATTTACCATGATGGAAAAATAATTCATAATGAAATAAAGCCGTTATCAAAATTTAACCATAATGAATAAACCATACTAAAAGGGAAATTATAAAAACAAAAATAAAGCAAATTGAAGAAGAAAGAAACAAAACACAATCATGTACTTCGAAAGTATCAAGTACTTGTTTCAAAATTAAATTCACACACATATATATATATATATATATATATATATATATATATATATATATATATATATATATATATATATATACATATATGTGTGTGTGTGTGTGTGTGTGTTATGGGCAGAATGGTCTGCAGCGGCAATCGTGGGCCCGGCGTCCGCTGCGAAGGAAACGATAACACGCATCTGCAGGAGGTGCCCATATTTTGATAGTCACGTGGGGGGTAAATGTCACGTGGCTGCCGAGCGCGTGCGGGCGAACAGGCTGGGGAGCTGTTTGTTGGGCGGGGGGGGGGGGGTAAATCTGTCGGGGGAGCGCGTGCCGCGGCCGCACGCTCGGCAGGGGTCAACCTGTCGGGGGGCGTGAAGCGCGGTGATCGTACGTGCGGGCTGGTGAGCGGTCGCTCGCGTGGAGTGGCATCATGTGGAAATGACGCACGCTTTATGAGTCGAAAGCACTTTCTGGTCCATCTGTGTGTGGTACCCTGCTGCACGCCTGGTGGCGTGTAATTGTACAGCCAGCAACAAAAGCGGTGACGCCTCGCCAGTCTATGGCTAAGTGAGATCATGCCCTTCTTGTCCTG
>NC_091552.1:31070297-31080297 GCF_042767895.1 Penaeus vannamei | reverse complement strand
CTCTCTCTATCCCTCCCTCCCTCCAGTCTTCTCTCTCTCTCTCTCTCTCTCTCTCTCTCTCTCTTTCTCTCACTCATTCACTCACTCTTATTCTCCCTCCCTCTCCCTCCCTCCCTCCCTCTCTCTCTTCAACATTTTAATTTACTCTCTTTTGTTTCTATTTCTTTTTTCATTTTTTCTTTAGTTTTTGTTTCCTTTTTATATCTCTTCTTTCTTTTTTTTCTTTTTTTTAACTCCCTTTTTTCTTTTTTTTTTCAATTTAGCGTTCTCTCTTCCTTTTTCTTTCTTTTTTTTTCATTTTTTTATTTTCTCCTTTTCGTTTCTCTTTTGTTTGTTTGTTTGTTTACTCTTCTTTCATTGATTTTTCTTTTTTTAATTTATTTATCTTTTTATTTTACTCCCTTCTTTTTCACTGTTGTCTTTTACTCTTTTTTCCCCTTTACTCTTATTTCTTTATTTCTCTTCTAAGGAAAGGGGTAAGAAGGAAGGAGGTTGGGGGGGGAGGTGGTGAGGAGGGGGGGGAGGGGTGAGGAGGAAGGAAGAGGGAAAGGGGAAGGAGGAAGAAGGGGGTGAGGTAAGGAGGAGGGAGGGGGGTAAGGAGGAAGGAGGAGGGGTAAGGAGGAGGGAGGGGGAAGGGGTGAGGAGGAAGGAGGGGGGTAGGGGGAAGGAGGAAGGAGGGGGGGAGGTAAGGAAGAGGGAGGGGGGGGTAAGGAGGAAGGAGGGGGGGTGAGGAGGAAGGAGGGGGGAAGGGGTGAGGAGGAAGGAAGAGGGAAGGGGGGGAGGGGGGGTAAGGAGGAAGGAGGGGGAGGAGGTGTAAGAAGGCATTAGGATTAAAGTAAGGTGGGGGGGGTCATCTAAGGGGGGTGTAGGGAAATGACAAGAGTGGGAGGGCAAGGTGGGGCGGAGGGGGGGATTGGTGGAATCAGGGAAGGGGTCAGGGGGGGGGTAAGGAAAAGGAAGGGTGGGGGGGATAGAAAGAGTTAAGGGTTGGGGAAGGAAGTGAGTGAAGGAGGGTTGGGGAAAGGGAAGAAGGGAGGAGGGGGAGGGGTAATGGCAGGGAGTTACGCGGATGGGGGGGGGGGGCTGTCTTGGAAAATTGATTTTTATTAATGTTACTCACTGAAAGTACTAAAGAGAGGGTTTTTGTTTCTATTTCCGCTTCCTTTCCTTTTAACTTCTCTCTTTTATGCTTCCCCTTTCATCCACCTTTCTATTTTCTCTTTCATATAATCTTGTCTTTCTTCCTCTATTTCTTTTCTTTCTTTTTCTCTTTCTTTTGTTCTTCTTCTTTTTCCTTTTTCTTTTCTTTTTCCTTTTCTTCTTCCTCTTCTTCTTCCTCTCCTTCTTCTTCTGATTATTATTATTCCTCTCCTTCTTCTTATTCCTCTTCTAATTCCTCTCCTTCTTCTTCCCTTTCTTGTTGTTCTTCTTGTACTACAGTAAAAAAAATCTTTTGAGTATCTATTCATTAAAATTATTTCTCGTGCCAACCGTTAAGATTATTAACGAAGGGAAGAGTGAAATACAATTAATTATGTTAATTCAATAAGACCCTAAGGATATCATTTCATCTTATTTATTACCAGCTACTCCAAGAATCGCCTAATAATATAAATCTCAAATTTATATTAATATCATTAATTCCTTGTGTTCGCGTATGGCATTACAAGCATTCATTATAAATTAATTCAGTTCTTAGTTGTAACTATGTGATCTTTACAGTACACGGAAGGATAAATCATCATCCTTATCATCATCATCATCACTTTATTATCATTTTGATTATCATTATCCTTGTCTACATCGCTATATTTATCATGACCATTATCAATGTTATCATTGTTATCATTGTTTTTACTATATCTACTTTAATCATTGTTATTATTATCATTGTTTTTATCATTATCATTATCATATATCAATAATGATAATAATAATGATAATGACAATCATAAGAATTATAATGATAATAGTATAATATATAATACAATAATAGTCATCCAAATGATGATATCTTAAATGATATTAATTATGATTATAATGATAATGATAAGGATAAAGATAATCATAATATTATTGATAAAAATAGTGATAATGATGATAATGAAAATGATAATAGTACTAATGGTGATATTGATGATAATTATATTTATTCATTATCATTAAAATGAATAATTCTGTTGTTGTTCTTGGGCTTGATGTCGTTTACTCTCATTATCATTATGGCCATAAATGTAGTTTTTATTATCACTTTCATTATTTAGGTGATTATTATCTTTTCCGTTATTATCATCATTATCATCATCAAAGATATCATTCCTATTATAATCATTATTATTAATATTATCATCATTGTCATTATTATCATTATTATTATTATCATTATTACTTTCATCATTATTACTATTATTAATATTATCTTGTAGTAATTATTTTATTATAGTTACCAATATTATAATAATTATAATTTTAATTATTATTATCATCATCAAATCATCATTATCATTATTATTAATTATACTATTACTGTTTTTTCTATTATTTGTATCATCATTATTTCTATTAGTAGTAAAGTTATTATTTTCATTATCGTTTTCATTTTTATTATCACTTTATTACTATCATTACTATTGTTATTATTGTTATCATTACCATTATCATTATCGTTATCATTATCATTGTTATTATAATTACTGCTACTGTTATTGCTATCATCACTATTATCATTATCGTTATTATTATTATTATTATTATTATTATCATTATTATTATTATTATTATTATTATTATTAATATTAATATTATTATCTTTATTATTATTATTATCATTATTATTATTACCATTATTATTATTATTATTATCATTATTATTATTATTATTATTATTATTATTATTATTATTATTATTATTATTATTATTATTATTATTATTATTATTATTATCATTATTATTATCATTATTATTATCATTATTATTATTATTATCATTATTATTATTATTATTATTATTATTATTATTATTATTATTATTATTATTATTATTATTATTATTATTATTATTATTATTATTATTATTATTACTATTATTATTATTATTACTATCATCATTATCATTATTATTATTATTATTATTATTATTATTATTATTATTATTATTATCATTATCATCATTATCATTATCATCATTATCATCACTATTAATATTATCTTTATCATTATTATCGTTATTATCATTATTTTTGCTGTTATTATTATCATTATCATTATTATTTTTATTAATATTATTTTTCCATTAGATGATAATATGTTTCCATTCTTAGTATCATCCTTATTATTATCATTATCTTTTTTATTATTGTCTATATCATTATTATTGTTATTATAGTTATTGTTCTTATTACTATTATTACTACTGTTATAATAATTATCATTATTATCATTATCATCCCCCTTATTATTTTCAGTGTTATCATTATATAATGATAATAATAATACTGATGATGTCAGAAATAACAATGAAAATGATAATAGCAATAACAATGATTAAAACAATGATAATAATAATGATTAGAGTAATGATAATAATGATGATAAGAATAACAATATTGATGATCATACTGCTAACAATAATAGTATTGATAATCCTGACAATAGTAATAATAATGGTAATAAAGATAATGATAATGATAATGACAATAACAATAATAATTATGATAGCAATAATAATGAGAGTGATAATAGAAATGAAAACAATATCAGAAATGGAAATAATCATGATGAGATTAATAATACTAATAATCATAGAAAGATGAAATGATGATAAATATAATGATAACGACAATAGTGATATTAATAGAAAAATAATAATCAGTATTATGAAGATGCTAATAAAGATAAAAGTAATGATGATAATGCTCATAATGATGATAGTAATATTATTGACAATAATGATAATGATAAAAATAATAATAGAAATAACAATAATGATAGTAGTAGTAGCAGTAGTAGTAGTAGAAGTAGTAGTAGTAGTAGTAGTAGTAGTAGTAGTAGTAGTAGTAGTAGTAGTAGTAGTAGTAGTAGTAGTAGCAATAATAATAATAATGATAATAATAATAATAATGATAATAATGATAATAATAATAATAATAATAATAACTATAATTATAATGATAATACTGATAGTAACAATGATAATTGTAAAAAATGATAAAAAAACGCTAATAATGATAACAGTAATGATGACAATGATAGGCATAATGGTAATAGTAATGATAACAATAATATCAAAAATGATACTACCAACAATAGCAATAATAGTAGTAATAATGATAATGATGATAATAATGATAATATCAATAATAATGTAAATGATAATCAAATTAATAGACATAATGAAAACCATGATAACATTAATGATAACAATAACAACAATAATGACACTAATTTAAATGATGATAATAGTAATGATAATAGTAATAATGATAATAATGTAAATGGTTATGGTAATAACGATAATAATAATAACAATAATAATAAAAATAATGATAATAATAATAATAACCATACTAATGATAATCATGTGCGATAATGATAATAATAATAATAACCATACTAATGATAATCATGTGCGATGATGATAATAATAATTGTAATGATGACGATAATAATGAAGTGAAGATGATAACAGTAACAATAACAATAATTATAATGATGATAATGATAATAATATTAGTAATAATAACAATGATAATAATGATAATAATAATGATAATAATAATAATGAAAATAATAATAACGATAATAATAATAATAATAACGATAATAATAATAACAATACTAATACTAATACTACTACTACTACTACTACTAATAATAATAATAATAATAATAATGATAATGATAATAAAAGCAATAATAATGATAGTAATGATAACAATATTAACAATAACAACAATAATCATAATAATGGTAATGATAATGATAACAATAATGATAACAACAATAATAATGATGATGATAACAATAATGATAACAACAATAATAATGATGATGATGATATTAATAATGATACTGATAATAATAATAATAGTAATAGTAAGAATAATAGTAAGATTAGTAACAATGATATCAGCACTAATAATTGTAATGATGATAATGATAATAATAGTAACACATATAATAAAGATGATAATGATGACAATATAGATAGTAAAGAAAATAATGATAATGATAATTATAATAACGATGATAACAATAATAAGGATAACAAGGATAGTGATAATAATAGTGATAATAGTAATAATGATGATTATCATAATGATGAATAATAAGAATAAGAATAAGAATGATGATTAGAATAATAGTGATAGTATTAACAGTAATAGTAATAATGATGATAATGATAATAATAATAATAATAATAATAATAATAATAATAATAATAATAATAATAATAATAATAATAATAATAATAATAATAATGATAATAAATATAGTAAAATCATAACAAAAATAATATTAGTTATAATAACAGTAATGATATCAAATATAACAAAAGAATAATGTTAATAACGATGATAATGAAAATAAAAATGCCAATGATGATTAATATTATCATCATTATCGTTATTGTTATGCTGATAGTAAAGATAATGGAAATTTTTATCCTTATTTCCATTATTATCATCATGTTACTATTATTATTTTCATCATTATCATTATCGACATTACTATCATTATTATCATTATCCTAATTGTTAGCACTACTATTATAATTATTACTTTTGATATTATCTTTCTTATTAATATGATTCTTATTGTCATTCTTATCATTACTGCTATAACTATCATTACTACTTGTATCATTCTTATTAGTATGAATTGAAGTGATGGGGTTGTTATATTGAATTATTACTTATAGAAACGGTAATAATGATAATGATAGCGTGGAGATGGATTGCAGCGTAAAGACAGCAGTATTTTAAGTATAACTAATTCTAATTACACATAAGCTGACCTACACATATGTAAGCAACAGGCAAAGCTACCTTTCGCGAATCTCCCTGAACTGAGCATGAATATACGAAAAGAGCCCCTATTACTCTCTTTCAAAAGGCTCTGGCTTATGAAGTAAAATATCACTATTAATATCTTCCCAATAAATGCAATACGTAAGATAGGAATAAGCCATGTATTATAAGTTCGTCCGTGGGTACTTGCACTACTTATCTATAGTTAGATACACTAATATCCAATCAAGACAGTCTTCTAGACAAGTATTCTATTTTTGTATATTACACGAAGATTCTACTGAACTGAAAAAAATAATTCAGGTATATAATAATAGAGGAAAAGGATAACATCAGATGATAACCTATATCATATCTACATGATGGAAAATAAATACAAATAGATACAGAAATAAGGACTTCTCTGATCAATGCAGAATTCCTTAACAGATGACAAAAAACAAAAATTTATTGGTTCAGTTATTGAAAAAAACGCGTTTCTACTTCTGACTTCGCCATTGCACAAAATGTCTCAATGTCATCAATAAATGAACTAACGAAAAGAAACCAAAATGAAATCAATGACATACCCTTCATTGTTCATAAGGATACTCACAATAATACTTACGATAATGATTACCAAAATAATAACGATAACGATAGCAATCATGTTAACAGTGTATGAACCGTATTCATGTTGGCAAATGTGGAAAGGTATGAATGAGAACGAATATCTTCACAATACAAGAGATGTATTTAACCGGTTTCGATTATATCTTCGTCAGAAATACATGCATTTCTGACGAAGATATAATCGAAACCGGTTAAATACAATTCTTGTATTGTGAAGATATTCATTCTTATTCATACCTTTTCCACATCAACAGTGTATACTTGAGAAATAAAACAAATAAAATAAAATATCGCAACAGTAAAACCCACACATAAGAAACAACAGCAAAACCCACACATAAACAACAACAGCAAAATCTACACACATAAAAACAACAACAGTAAAACCCATACATAAACAACAGTAAAATCCACACATAAACAACGGTAAAACCCACACATAAACAACAACAGTAAAACCCACACATGAACAGCAACAGTAAGACCCACACATAAACAACAACAGTAAAACCCACACAAACAACAACAGTAAAACCCACACATAAACAACAACAGTAAAACCCACACATAAACAACAACAGTAAAACCCACACATAAACAACAACAGCAATACCCACACATAAACAACAACAGTAAAACGCACACATAAACAACAACAGTAAAAACAGTACCCAAATTGGCCTTCTTCCACATGTAATAAAAGACAATTCACTTTATTGCGCAGTCCATACACGTCGTCCACGCTGCCATAAGGGGCCTACGAAGGAAAATCATCCGGGAAGCATAATAAGCTTCTATGAATTTTAAAATTGAATTTGTTTGGGAATAGGGGAGATGGATGGGTAGAGGGAGGGGGGGATAGGGGAGATGGATGGGTAGAGGGATGGGGGGAGGGAGTGGGAATAGTGTAGATGGATGGGTAGAGGGAGGGGGGGATAGGGGAGATGGATAAGTAGAGGGATGGGGGGAGGGAGTGGGAATAGGGTAGATGGATGGGTAGAGGGAGGGGGGGATAGGGGAGATGGATGGGTAGAGGGAGGGGGGGATAGGGGAGATGGATGGGTAGAGGGAGGGGGGGGATAGGTAGATGTGGAGGGGGATGTGAAGAAGGGATGGGAGAAGAGAAGGAGGAGGAAGGGGGGAGACACAAAGGGGGAGTTAAAAGAGGGATGGGAGAGGAGGGAAAGAGGAAGAAATAGAGAGGGAGCTGATAGAGGGATGGGAGGGGAGGAGGAGGAGGAGGATAAAAGAATTAAAGAGGAGGAGGAATAGGAGAGGAAAAGTGGAAGGTGTAGAGGAAAAAGAAAGAAAAAATGAAGAAGAAAAGGAGAAAGAGGATAAAAGAGAGAGAGAGAGAAAGGAGTTAGACAAAGAAGTACCCCCGACATTAGCATAGAAAGAGCATCGACAAGAAGATCGCCTCGATAAAATTAGATTTCGGAAGACAAATGAAGAAATCGTCGAAGCCAAATGACGTCAGCTGCGTGGAAAAGAAACCAAAAAACTAAAAAAAAGAAAAGAAAAAAAAGAATGAAAGAAAAAAAAGCAGGGAAAATGAGAAAGGGTAGACTGTGATCAAGAATATAAACCAGATGGAGAGAGTAAAAGGGTAAGAGTAAGACAGAAGGATAAGGAAAGCGAAAGAGAGAGAAACAAAACCCTAAGTCCCTAGACGTTATCCCTTTTCGTCCAGAGCTCTCCATTTTTTTTTTTCTCTCTCTCTCTTATACCTGAATGTTTCGTCTCTATAAATGCGGTTTGAAATTGAAACCAGCAACGTACCTTCGAGAACACAGTTTTTGGTGAAAGTGTGGGCCCGGAAGCAAGACCTGAGTATGACCCTTCTCGGCCCCGGTACCTCTGGGAAGCCCCCACCCCCCCTATCACCCTCCCCCTGCACCCCTCCTCCGCCCGTGGGAGCGTTGTACCATCTTATTAATTTAATTGCTGGGGGAGCGTGGGCGCCTGGAGCATTTTCTGCCCCCTGTTTCAGTTTATTCCCTGATAATAGTTTGGAATAAATATGCTGCTCTCAGGGGCTGCCCAGACTGCCGGGCCCTGGGAACGCCTCCCCCTCCCCCCCCCCTATGCACGGCCCCCCTCCGAAAATGAGGGAAGGAGATACTAATAACTCGCCGGTATTTTTATAAAGATAATTAACACACAACAAAAACAAAAGATAAAAAAACACTTGTTGCAAATCAAACACTGGGGGGCGCTACCGTATCCTTTTTGGTGTTATTACACATTCTCCTCTGTCGTGAAAGTAAAGATTTGTTGTTGTTCTTTGTTAATTCATTACTAGCGTCTCGTGGTACTTATTCCCTTCTAATGCTGCTTTCATCCCCAAAGAAAGATCTCTGTTTCAGCCTTTGGTGTTGACACAAAGACCAAAAATGTTGCAGGTAATGATGGTGACTGATATGCAAATTACGATAAAAAGAAAAATACAAAAAAAAAGAAAGAAAAAGATAAATATGTGTTACTACAACTACTGTTATTTCTGAAAAACATAATACCAATCTTTAAAGAGATAACAAAAAAGAAAAAAACACTAAATGAGGAGAGAAGAATAGGATAAAGATAGAGGAGGAATAAGGGAAAGGGGAGGAGGGAGGGGAGGGGAGGGGAGAGATTGAAGGAACGATGATTTAGTGGGGTTTGGGTTAGGGAAGGAGGGAGGGAGGAGGGGGGATAGAAAGGAGTACGTTTTCAATGATGATGGGCGTGTTTCGTGATGCAGGGAATATTCTATCTTCCACGCCCACCCCCCTCCGCTATTCCCCCTCCCCTCCTCCCCCCTCTTCCCTCCCCTCCTACCTCTCTCCTCTCCCCCTCCTTCCATCTCTCCCTTCTTCCTTCTCTCAGTCCTTCGCCTTCTTAAAATACTCTTCTCTCTTTCCTTTCTCTCACCTCTGTCCTTCTATTTTTCTTGTTTTCTCTTCCCTCCCCATCTTCCTGTCTCTCGTTCTTCCTCTCTTTCCTTATTCTCTCCTCTCCCTTCCCTTACTCTCCATTTCTCTCCTTTTCATTTTCTTCTCTACATCATCTTCCCTCCTTCGTTCACCTCCCTCATTCTCTCTCTCTCTCTCTCTTTCCTTTTGCTTTTCATTTCTCCTTCATTATCCTTCCTCTTCCCTTCCTTTCCCTCTATTCTCCTCCCATGCCTTTCCATCCCTCTTATGTCCTCGCTTCTCATTCTTCCCCATCTCCTATCCTTTCGCTTCGCTCTTTTCCCCTTCCCCCCCTTTGTTATTTCTTCTCTCTCCTCATCCCTACCTTCGTATTTCTTCCCTTCAATCCTTTCTCCTTCCCATCTCTCTTCATCTCTCCCTTTCCCTCCTTTCTTCTTCCTATCC
>NC_091552.1:31050297-31052797 GCF_042767895.1 Penaeus vannamei | reverse complement strand
GAAGTGAAGTGTTTGAGCAGTCAGGGTGAAGAGTCTTTCAGAATTAGTTTAGTACTTTAATGTTATGGGGACCGTCTGCTTTTTTTCGATTTTTCTTGCCGATTTTGATGAAAATCACACCCTTTTATTTGGGCCCCTTCCCATTGCCTGTGGTCGATTTTTTTTTCGAAATCGCCCGAACAGTTTATGAATTATTATCAAAAAAACGAAAAAATGCGAAAGTCGCCATGTTGAAAATGCAGCACCTGGGTAAAAGGATTCCGACTTCAGAAACGGCAAGACATTCAATTTTATTTGATTTTTGCACAGAACTACCTTATAGCTACAACTTATTCGAGAGCGTTTTTTCGATTTCGACTTCATATTTTTTGTGAATTTTTTAAAGTAGGGGACTTCAAGAAGGAAAAAAGGTAAAAAATTTCTTACATTGACCACTTTTACAAGGCGTACAGGCAAAAATTGCGAAAACGCTCTCGAACAAGTTGTAGATATTTTATTTTTCTACAAAATGAGCCATAATATGTTAATTTTGGACATATGTTGTGCCCGGAATCCTTTTACCCACCCCTAAAGGTGGAGTTCCGAGATATCGGCATTTTACGTTTTCTTCATCTTTCCAAGGCTATCTTGATATCAACAAAACAAGGTATAAGATTAGTCTTCCTACACCATAATCCTCTATCATCTACCTGCATTCCTAAGTCTTGCGGACATTGCCAGCACGTAATGGTTTCTCAAAATATTACGTATAGTGGGAGTGGTGGCAGTGATCTGGTCCTCTATAGGCCTATATTGACCATTTTTTTTAAATTTCTCAATAATCCCCCCAAAAATCATACAGCCATTCTGATTTCATGTTTGAATAGAACTATCTTTCTACTATTATATGCAGAAGTTGACCTTACTTTTTTCTTACTTTTTATTATGTTTACATTTTACATGACAAATCATATACAGAATACTTGTATTTGATATAATTATCTATCATTTACCTATTATTGATGCTCCAGTGGGGTTTTACAACGTATAACATTTGTAGAAAGAATAACTTTTCTCCAGTCGGACGGGTACAAAACGCATACTTTTCCCCGCGCGGCCGGGCCGTCCTGGACCATGAAAATTGTCTTTTTAAATCTGCGGAATAACTCTACGGGGTCACGTAGCCATATTTCACTCTCAGATCCCGTGAAAAGACGAAAAACAATTACATGGCGATGTGAAAGTGTGTATATAAGATATATGAGCACATATGGATCATTTTCGTGTACCCCATGACCTTTTGTTTATAAAATATTGTTACTTCCATTTGTTTCTTTGTTTGTTTGTTGATTGTGTATTTGTTGTTATTTTGTTTGTTAGTTTGTGTTTTCTAATATTTCTAAAAGTTATGAACACATTTTAACGAGATTTTAACCAAAGGTGAGTTTTAACCTAACTTAGACGCTTTTTTGCAGTTTGGTGGTGATGCGGACCATGGTTTGGATCCAGGATTTTTTTTTTCTAACTCGAAAAGTTATGAACAGATTTAAATATTTTTTTTTACCTGAGGTTTGCCTTAGCCTTATTGATATTCCATATTTTGGTGGTGATCCAGAACATTTGGCAAAACTACCCCCCATGGGGGGGGGGTGAGGTTTGCATTTTCGAAATGTTTTGCTCATTGATCTATGTATGAAAACATAAAAAAAGAAAATAACAAATGATTAGTTACTTGTATGGAAAATTTCTTCATTATCGTTTTTTGACGCATGCCGGATTTTTTTTTAATTATTCCGAAAAAAAGGTTGGTCTCATCTTGTTTGAAATTTGATAAGCTTTCAGAAAACAACCTATTTTTTTTTTTATCTCTATTTTTTTTTTTTTTTTTTTTTTATCTCTAGCCACAATTGCCGATTTTCTAAGGTAACATCAAAAAAATTATATTTCAGACATCGAAAATCGCTGCTACCACCTAAAAAATAGCGGTCGGGCCTTGAAATTTTCAGGGGAGAACCAGGGGCCTAGAAACTCCTTGAAAAGGCATTAAAGTCAATTTCGGCATGAGGAGCGAAAATTGCCGAAAAATCACCAGACGGTCCCCTTATGGGCTTGGACTCTAAGATATATTCATAACTGCAGAGGAGTGAAGAGAAAGGGAGACTGACAAGTAGAACTAGAAAAAAACAAGACATACATTACTCCTATGATTCAAGGTTGTAATTTGCTAGAGAATTAGATTCATTATCTAAGCAGGGAACCATATTTTGTAGTAGTAAGTTGGATGTATTTCTCAATGATAGATTAATCCGTATTGGTGGTAGAATTCGACACTGCCTTGTCTGATACCAATCGCCCAGCTGTTTTCCCCTCTAACCATTAGCTATCAAAGCTACTTAGCCAGTATTTTTACTATAAAAAAAACAAAACAGTAGGGTCATGGCATGACATTTCCTGAAGTTTGTAACTAAGGCTTCTCGATAATATTACATAAGTTAGTGAAGAAGCTGATGAACACTTGTGT
>NC_091552.1:31048655-31049797 GCF_042767895.1 Penaeus vannamei | reverse complement strand
GTGTGTGTGTGTGTGTGTGTGTGTGTGTGTGTGTGCGTGTATGTATGCATGCATGTATATAGGCACGCACGAACACATATGTGTGTATATGTATGTATATATATGTATATATATATATATATATATATATATATATATATATATATATATATATAGAGAGAGAGAGAGAGAGAGAGAGAGAGAGAGAGAGAGAGAGCGAGAGAGAGAGAGAGAGAGAGAGAGAGAAGAGGAAAGGTACAGGTCACTCAATATCGTATAAATACATTGCCATTGCTCGAATTATGAAAGACACATAGATGACAAAGCTAACCATTCCTTTGTTTTCATGCACCTTAGACTTTACCAAACATCCAAGCAGACATAACACAGTTATCAAGGACATACATATCAATCCGTAGTCGAAGCCGTTGCCAGATGACCGGATTGAGATGAAGTGCTGACGTCATACAAAAATGGCGGCTGTAATGGTATACCTTTGACGATTTTTAAAGACTATAAAAGTGATAGATTGCCTAACCGTCTTCAACGTTATGTATACTTAATAATTTCTAATTAGATATAACAAGGAGCTTTGATTAGAGAGTGTTTTCAGCAGAGTCATGATACAATAAGCGTTTTCTTCTCCTTTTTATACCATTCAGCATAAAACAGACAACAGAAAAATCTCACCAAAGAAGCGAGTGAAAATAAATAGTCGTTCCTGTTTCATACGACAGAGATGACGGGTTGAAATGAATATCGGGAAAATTATATACAATTCTAGAATGCTAATCACCCTATGCAAATATATATGGCAATCAAACACAATCCATCATCAAAATAGCTTTATTATCGCTCATTATCATCAACGTAATTATTGCTCGCATTCACTCGTCATCGTGGAAATAATTGCCACCATCAAAATAATGGCAATTTTGTTGACAGATTGAGAGAAAAACAGAAAAGAAAAATGATCCAGATGATATTGCGTTACGTATATTTTTTATTGTTATCGTTATTGCTATCATTACTCCTCTTGTCATTAGCAGAAGTAGTAATAGTTATGATAGTAATAGTAGCAGTAGTGGCAGAAGTAATAATAGTACTAGTTGTAGTAGTAACAACAGTATTGCTGGTGGTATCATTATTATCGTTATTGTGAT
>NC_091552.1:30903655-30908655 GCF_042767895.1 Penaeus vannamei | reverse complement strand
ATTACAATAACAATAATAATGATAATGATGATAATCAAAGGAATAATATCTAAAATAATGAAAACAAGCTCAATAATAATAAAACCAGCATTAATAATAGTAATAATGATAATAATAATAATATTAACAATAAGAATGTATTGATGATAATAATAATAATAATAATAATAATAATAGTGCTAATAACGATAATGAGAATAGTAATAGTAATGATAATAATAATGATAATAACAACAATATTAATAGGAAAATAACTGTAATGATTAGTGATAATCTAAAAAAATAATGATAATGATAACATGAATGATAATGATATATAATAATGATAACAAGAACAAAGACAATGATGATGATGATAATTAAAACAATAATGATATTGATAATAATAATAATGATCATAACAGTGTTTATAACAATAGTAACAATGAAAATAATATTAATGATCATGATGATAATGATACTACTACTACTACAACTACTACTACTAATAGATACAATAATAGTTATAACAATAATAATAACAGTTTAACCAAGAATATCCATTTTCGTACAGGGAAAGTTTCGTTTGCAGCGAACAGATGTAAGGTTCCAGGCCTCCGGCACGCTGCCACCACCCGATTAGTAGGTCCGGGAACCGTGCGTGCTGTGTATGTGGGCGGGAATGTTGTATAAGAGAAGGGCGGAAAGGAAATACAAAGTGTGTGTTTGTGCTCAACGTTAGATGTGTAAGCGTGCAATTTGAAAAGGAAGGTAACGTAGGTTGAATGTCTCAGTGGAAATGGTTGGAAGGAAAATGAAGGATCGTAGAATTCTCTTCTTCCCTTCGGTTGATCAGCCGCCTGCTGGAGGAGGGAACCCAGGTGTCGCGATTTATATGGTATTTTTATTTGTTTATTTTTACGGAAAATGGTAAAATATCACCTTGAATGTACTGATTCATATGGCCTTTTTACAGCCTTTCATGGGTATTGAGCTATCAAAGCAACCAGCAGATTGCTGTTTAGGTCGTGTGCTTTTAAGCACACGACCTTAATTTTCTGTCTGGGAATGAGCAATAACTCAAAGACGGTGCTATGTTTATTTAGGAACAAGTTGCATTCACAAGTAATTTTTCCAAGTGTTCTCAGTCTTGAAAAGTAGTATATCACCAATTTATCATAGCAAATGTGATGTACATGATAAATCAATAATAGAAAAATTTACAATAATACATAAATCATATAATAACTCTCAAGTTGGCGTCCTGACTCCGTAAGTGTTTTTAGCGAGGTGTCAGCATAAGAACATACGAATCCCACAGTTTAGGAAGTTAATCTCCAACGCAAAGTGAAGATTAAAGGAAAATTACAGAAAATGGTGCTGATAAACACTTAATAAAAGCACTAGTGTGGACACACAAAAATGAAAAGTATAAGACAAAGGGCGTAAAAATTAAAAGCCAAGAAAAGGACAGACCACGAAGACTGCCTGAGCAAGGTCAGGCCGGAATCGACCAAGACAATAGATTAAAGTTGAAACTGCAAAAGGTCTCTCTCGCAGGAGGCACGAATCCTCAACCTGAGAGGAAGAAGACTAACTCAGGTATGAAGATTAAGAGCAACATAGGAAGGACGGATCCTCAAGTAGTGCCCCCCCCCCCCCCTAAGTGACTTGATTCTGAGAAAAATATTTGAGAACTGAAGATGCATTCCTCAAGCTGTTTTTACATGACTCTGTCCTTGGGAAAATTTGTGGTAATATTGGTATGGATACCCAAGCACTACTCCCCCTTGGTGACTTTGTTCCAATAAAAAATAATGGCAACATTAATATAATTTAATTCAAGTAACATTAAAACTGCTTTTCTATGAGATTCGGTCCTTATGAAAACTGATAATAACACTGGAGATACAGATCCTTCTAAGAGACGTGGTACTTTTGAGCTCTCTGGCACTTTGTTCATATGAAATCACTAAGTACTGCTTCGGAACTTTACCAAAAGAGGTCACACGCTTAACTCCAAAACAATTCTCATACACACAACCATAACAAAATAAATCCACGAGAGAGCACAAATAAAAATTCCAACTGTGGAGCACCGCTCAGAAACGAAATCGGTACCGAAGTC
Source organism: Penaeus vannamei (assembly GCF_042767895.1). NCBI lineage: Eukaryota > Metazoa > Arthropoda > Malacostraca > Decapoda > Penaeidae > Penaeus > Penaeus vannamei. The sequence goes on along the minus strand of NC_091552.1, from coordinate 30,906,548 downwards.
AGAGACTAGGCTATTTCCCTTCCCCAAACCATGGGTCCTGACACCCCGAAAGAGACCCCCGGTCATGCCCCAGACAAGGCGGGAAGTGAAGGAAATATGTAAATGGAGTGCCCAGAGACCAACCCGATAGTTAGGACAGTCCAAAGAACACGAACAACGATGAAAAAAAATGTGACGACCATTACCTCCTTTAGAGGTTATCACACTTTGAAGACGTCGGCAACGAGAAGGAATAATAGAAAAAGAAAAATAAGGGTAAGTATACAGAGGAAAACTGATAAAACTCAGTGTTAAAGAAAATTGTGCATTTTGGACCGTGCTTATTTACTATACTTGATTTTTAATTAAATCAATCTTTATCTTTATGCAGCGGTCTCATCACACTCAGTCCCGTCCTCGGGTACGGGGCGGCTGACCGAAGCTCTGGAAAGTGCGTCAGGGATGCACAGCTGTTTTGCGACACGCCAGACATGCAGAGCGAGACCTTTGACCTTTAGAGGCGGGGATTTTCTACCGTGTCCAGGTGTTCAGAATGGGGATCAACATTTGGTGATCAGTCATTAAGGGGAAGTGGGGCCAGAACAGGTGGTGGAATCAGTTTTCTTGACACACTCTGGAGTCCAGATGAATGAGCATTTGGTGCTCATCAGAGGACGCAGAGGTTGTGCAGCGGTGACGATGTCTGGGTTGAATTCTGCTTGTTGATTTACCAGCCCAGGAAGGAACGCAGATCGTTCAGATTGGCGGGCTTGGGGCGTCTCCGACTGCGCTAACCTCATCGACATCCGCTGAGAAGCCATCGCTGCTGAGAGTGTGGCTGCAGAAGGTGACAGGAGGGGCGACCGCAATGAACCTTTCCCTGTTTAAAGTGATACCGTCCTTGCGGCACCTGGTCAGCTTCTGGTGAATCCTCTTCAGGTGTGTGGGAAAGTTCTCGTCAAACAGGAGGATATCGTCAACTGCTTTTCCGGCGTCACGCGTGGCTGCCCAGAGGTCTGACTTTTTTCGCTATTAGCCTTGTAATCCCATCAAAAAACTAAGACTTGATATAATAATATAACTCTGAGAATATAGTTAACACTGAGCAGTAACTACGACAGACTAAATTGATGACATGCAGATAGATAGATATAGATATGTATATAAACGTTCATGAACAGTTTATTTAGTTGTGTGTGTGTTCATTGTAAATGATTATAAAAAAACACATACTTTTCACCTCCAAGAAAAAGATCCAAAGCATTTTAAAACTCATCCTTTTTATTTATATTTTTTATTCTTTTTCATTAATTATTTTCAAAGGCTCTGCTGACCTGCTGCTACTAACAATATTCAGGAAAATCTTCATTTGCATGCATCAATAACAAATAAATTTTAAAGAAAAAATGTGATCTATAAAACAATTGGAGCATTTGGTGAAACGGTAATCTGTGATGATAATATTCGAAACTTTTATAATAAACACATGAAATATTTTAATATCAATTATAAGTCTTAAATTTTAAATATATTATCGTTTGTATATATTATTGTTTGTATTCTTGTATCATTCTATCGTGTGTTCAGACAGGCAGATAGACAAACAGACAGAAAGACAGATAGATTGACAGACATACAGACAGACAAACAGACAGAAAGATGGATAGATTAACAGACAGGCAGACAGAAAGATAGAATGATAGACAGAAAGACAGACAAACAGGTAGGCAGAAAGACACAGACAGGCAAGCACACAGAAAGGCAGAGGCACACAGACAGACAGACACACATACAGACATACAGAAAGACACACATTCAGACAGACTGACACAGATGCAGACAGACCGACATACAGAAGGGCAGGCAGACACATACAGACAGACCGGCACGTACAGACAGGCAGATAGACAGACAGAAAACTAGAAAGCCCCGAGAAAGCAATACAAATAAAAATCCATCGCAATGTTCGTTATGTTTTCTTGTTCTTCGCTTCGTTGTTTCATTTACAATTTGTTCTGCTTGAACTATTAATCTAACAACATCATTCTGTTCATATATAGATGTTTCTTTTCATTTATCTATTCTCTATATGCATATACATTCACATCTCATATTCTCTCTCTCTCTCTCTCTCTCTCTCTCTCTCTCTCTCTCTCTCTCTCTCTCTCTCTCTCTCTCTCTCTCTCTCTCTCTCTCTCTCTCTCTCTGTATATATATATATATATATATATATATATATATATATATATATATATATATATATATATATATATATATAATACCTATGGAATCTAATCGTCAATAGACTCTAACCCATTGCACTTCTCGTCCTCTCTGCTCACGCCCCTGGTTCTGCATTCCAGATCGACGCCCATTCTTCCTCCCTCCCCCACTAAAGGCTCCCCCTCCCCCTAAAAGCCCCCCTCTCTCCCGCCCCTAAAAGTACCTCCCCCCCCTAAAAGCCCTCTCTCTCTCCTCACCCTGAAAGCCACCTCTCTCTCCTCCCCCTAAAAGCCCCCTCTCTCCCCCCTTAAATGCCCCCTCTCTCTTCCCCCCTAAAAGCCCTCTCTCTCTCCGCGCACTAAAAGCCCTTCTCTCTCTCCCCCCCTAAAAGCCCCCTCTCTATCCCCTAGAAGCCCCCTCTCTTTCCCCCCTTAAATGCCCCCTCTCTCTCCGCCCTCTAAAAGCCTCCTCTCTCTCCGCCCACTAAAAGCCCTTCTCCCCCCCTCCCCCTAAAAGCCCCCTCTCTCTCCGCCCACTAAAAGCCCTCTCCCCCCTCCCCCTAAAAGCCCCCTCTCCCCCACCTAAAAGCCCTCTCCCCCTCCTAAAAGCCCCCTCTCCCCCCCCTAAAAGCCCTCTCCCCCCTCCCCCTAAAAGCCCCCTCTCCCCCCCTAAAAGCCCCTTCTCCCCCCTC
>NC_091552.1:30876155-30878655 GCF_042767895.1 Penaeus vannamei | reverse complement strand
GCAATACGTCCGCCCCGACATGCACCTCAGGACTGGGATGGCGAAGATCCCGTTTTGATTTTTGTAACATTGATTTCAATTTTATATTTGTAATATTTTTTTCTGTAATACTTTTTTTCTTAGAGGGAGCAGGCAGCATTTCTTTTATTTAATGGTATTTCTTTTTGTTGAAGGGTTTCGTATTAAGGTATTTTAAGCTACAGTTTTGTTTTCTTGGTTTAAGGTGTTACCTTTAAGTCGCTTAGTTTTTGTCTTATTGAGTTTAAAGGTTTTTCGAGTTTGTTTTAAGGTTTAGATTTATTTAGTTTTAAGGGTTATTTTGTTCCTTTTGTTTTCGTTCTTAGCTTTTTAGTTCTTTTAAATTTTTTAGGAGGTCGTGGTCCCTCTTTCTGTATATTCCCGGGGCTTGCAATCATGTACTCACCTGCCGTCTCTTGGAAAGGATGGATATACTAATCCTCTCTTTTCAGATGATTTTGGTGCTGTAACTCCCTAGTTTACCGACAGTTCTGAGTTGACGTCATTGGTTGCCAGTCAGAGGCCGGCACACACCCGGCGACCTGGAGGCCTGCCCAGGGAGGCCTTGTGACCTGGCTCGCCACCTGGCGCAGCCTTTCGCTCAGCTCTGTTGGCCGCCGCTCAGCTCTGTTGACCGCTCGGTGGGCGAGGGAGGGGCTGTAGTGGACGTGAGGTACCCCCACTGTGATGGAGTCCAGACTAGGCGAGTTCCCCCTCTAGACAGCAACAGCACCATCTGTGGGCATCTGGGGCAGCCACCTGCACTGTTTGCGTCCCTGCATTTTTTTTAATTATTATTAATTTGTGTGTGTGTGTAATTTTGTTTTATTTTAGCTTTCTTTTGACGTCCTCAAGTTTTATTTTTCATTTCTTATGATTAGTAAAGTAATCACTTTTATTCCCATTTATGTTAATTAATTTAAGAACATGTTATGACAAGATGAAAAAGCCTATATAAACTGTAGTCTTGCTGCCAAACTCTCTTTTCGGTTGTTGGCTCGTCTGATCAGCAGTGTTGTTTAAGTCTAGGAGCGAGAGATAAGTATATTTTCATTCTTTGTAAGAGGCCAGTTAGGATATTTTATAAGTATTGCAAATTTTGAGAATATACAGACTGAGAGGAACAGGTTTTCCTTTCAACTTTTTGGTTTCGTTTATCCTTGGTTCGTTGGTTTTAGAAGTATGGATATGTTAGAATATAAAGAAATGCTAATGATGAAATGAAAAAAAAAAAATACAATGAAATGGAAAAAAATCATAATTATGGTTAAATATTAGAAATTATTTTGAAAGAATAAATCTTAAAATAAAGTCGAAAAAAATACTAATAAGAAGGGCTTCAGAGTCGTGACGAGCGAGCCATGCTGTAATTCACGGCCGCTATCACTGACAATAAAACAGCTCCCTTGTTGGAAGGTTGCACTTTGTAAGACCCGGGTTGTGGTAAACAATGCAAAGCTGGAATACACCACTTGATGTGCTGCCTCACCTCCTTCATCTACTTCATGGTTACATCTAATGGCTACATGTTAAATATGCTGGAAGACAGCGTATGAAGCGCATCAGAAGCGAAGGGAGAGGTGGCAACAGCGAGGATAGGGAAGTCCCGGTCTGGCAGCCTAGCGCGGGGTTTTAAAATTGGTGCGCGGATCCCTTTGAAGGTTTTCATTTGTTTCTTGTTTGATTTCGGATTGTCTGAGCGGTGATCTGTCCGCAGGGCAGGAGTTACTTCGTTAGTGCCACTCCACTGGATTCCCAGACTTCGGCTCACGGGTGGGCCTATAATTCCCTCGTTGGGTGATGTGCGCCAATTATCGTTAATTAATCCTTGATGAGTAACGGTGGCACGCGTAGATGTTTTATGCTTGCTTGGCTGAGTGCTGGAGACAGGCGTTGTCAGCGACTCGGGCGTCAGCAATTCGGTAGGCAGTGTGTCAGGAGTGGACACGGTGAAGTTGGGTTTGCTTGTTTGGTATCTCTCTCTTTTATTTCGTTCAGTGTTTGGTGGATTGCGTCTGGTCGGCTTAATCTTAGGGGTGATTCTTCGGAAGCAGGAGTCGGTGGGGCGAATCCCGAAGCTGGCACCTCCGTAATGAGGCCGGAAGTACGGACAGAGGGCAGACAAATCGCGTCTGGCAGGACTGGTAATCTTGGTAGCGGTAAAGGATCAGCAGACTTCTCGGATACCTTAAAGCAAGCTTATTGATGGGAGAGACACAGCTGGGGACAGAGGTTCGGCCCGACGAGGGGGCCATGGGCTCACTGGCACTCGCAGGAGACCCTCTTTATACAGATTTAATCGAGAAGTTGGTAAAGTAATCGCACCATATAAGGAGCGGAAGGAGAGAGAGAGAAGAATGTGTTTGTGTAAAGAGAGCGACGTCACGGAGGCAGAAGGTCAACGGGCGCGGAATATATTAAGAAAACGTGTGTTGTGATAGTCAGAAAAGCGAGACAAAGGCTGATGGTAGGCTCAGTGTGT
>NC_091552.1:30838655-30841155 GCF_042767895.1 Penaeus vannamei | reverse complement strand
TAACTTTATTGTAATGTACTTGTCCTTTCTCTAAGAGGACGAGAATGTTATTGGAATATTCATTCGGGGGTAATTAGAAGATGCAACCAATCTCATTAGACTATTCTTTGGGAAAAAGATAAGGAGCGTAAATCTGTACATCCTTCAGCGGCGACAGAAATGCGCTTGTGTATACTATCTTTTCTCACTACACACACACAAATACACGCACACAGACACACACACACACACGCACAGACGCGCGCGCGCAAGCAAATCTTTGTTTGTGTGTGTGTGTGTGTGTTGATAGAAATGACAGCAACGTTAGTGATGATAAAAAATATGTGATAACGACAATGATAAGATACATCATAATGGTACTAACCATAATAATGATGACGGTAACATCAATACCAATAATGATGGCAATAATCGCAATAACAAGTAGAACCAGCAACAATCACAACAGCAAAGATAAAAGTAATAACACCAGAGATAATACCAATAAGCCCAGCAGTAACAAAGATAACAGTAGCAACAGCAATCACAATAACAATAACAATGATAGTTCAAACGCTCCAAATCACAGGAGGAAAAAATAAAAGAGAAACGAACTTCCAAAAAGAAACGCGTTCCAATACTCTATGACCTTTTAACCATCACGTAAATAGGTTCGACTGGACGGATCATTTCGTCTATTGCGTGTGAACCGACCGTGCTGGTGCCCGTTGTAACGTGTTCTAAACGTGAAAAATAGACGAAGGCAAATGGGGAAAGAGGGGAGAAAAGAGGGGTGCGAGGGGAGGAAAGAAGGGAGATGGATGGGTGGAAGAAGAGGGAAAAAGAAACGAAAATGAGGGAGATAAAATAGAACGGGTTTGCTTGTTTGTGGACGTTGCTCTCTCTCTCTCTCTCTCTCTCTCTCTCTCTCTCTCTCTCTCTCTCTCTTTTCTCTACTCTCTCTCTCTATCTATTAATCTATGTATTTAACTCTCTCTCTCTCTCATTCTCTCTCTCTCTCTCTCTCTCTCTCTCTCTCTCTCTCTCTCTCTCTCTCTCTCTCTCTCTCTCTCTCTCTCTCTCTCTCTCTCTCTCTCTCTCTCTCTCATCTCCCTTCCTCCCTCCTCCTCCCTCCCTCCCTCCCTCCCTCCCTCCTCTCTCTCTCTCTCTCTCTCTCTCTCTCTCTCTCTCTCTCTCTCTCTCTCTCACACACACACACACACACACACACACACACACACACACACACACACACACACACACACACACACACACACACACACACACACACACACACACACAGACACACACTTTATGTTTACACATATATGTCTATTTCTATTGTCCAAAAAGCTGCGCCAAATCTCGTTATGATAATCACAATAGACATCATTTTTATCTTCTTCACACAATGTTATCAAAGACAATCATCATTGCAAATGGTGCATGATGATTCCATCATTCCAAAAACTATTTATGACATGTATTGCGTGTGGGAGAAATTGTGTGTGTGTGTGTGTGTTTTATGTTATGTGCGTATGTCTTTGTGTGATATGTGCGTTTTTGTGTGTGTGTGTTATGTCATGTGCGCATGTCTTTGTGTGTGTGTGTGTGTTATGTCATGTGCGTATGTCTTTGTGTGTGTGTGTGTGTGTGTGTGTGTGTGTGTGTGTGTGTGTGTGTGTGTGTTATGTTATGTGCGTATGTCTTTGTGTGTGTGTGTGTGTGTGTGTGTGTGCAACATGCCAAATGCAACTATATAAAAAAAATATATATTTGATGATATTTAATGTACGAGATCTTATCAATACCTTGATAGATCTATTTAATTAGTAAAAGCTAATTCCCATTATAAAGTCCGACATATCTTTCATAATTGTCAATCATAAACAGACTTTAGATCACGTTTTTCTAATAAGAATAATTGACGGAGCAGTTCTGAAAAATCTACAAAATAGATCTATATATAAATAAATAACGTAAACTCGATGATTTATGAACACGAATATCATCAGATTAAGAGATAAGATTAGCAAAAAAAATTAAAGAATTGACGGAAAGGTTGGATGTATGATAAACATGTTGTCTTTTAATTACAAAAGACAAAGGATATAGTGAAAATTAATTCATTTTTAGTACTGGAGTAAAAATCTATTCATTGCATAGTAATAAATATCAATGATTAATTCTGAATGAACAGTGTGTACTGATATAAATTTACACATAATAGAAAAAAAGAAAGAAAGAAAGAAGAAGAAGAAGAAGAAGAAGAAGAAGAAGAAGAAGAAGAAGAAGAAGAAGAAGAAGAAGAAGAAGAAGAAGAAGAAGAAGAAGAAGACGAAGAAGAAGAAGAAGACGAGGAAGAAGAAGAAGAAGAAGAAGAAGAAGAAGAAAAAGAAGAAGAAAAAAAGAAAAACTCAATTCAGAAAATCAAGTCAACAAATAGATCAAACAAAGGACAACAAAAATCATAGACACGAAAACAGGCAATAGCAAGAGAAAGGAAAACCAGCTCAGACAA
>NC_091552.1:30811155-30813655 GCF_042767895.1 Penaeus vannamei | reverse complement strand
AAGGATGCCAAAGAAGATCAAGGGCCGCTAAAGACCAATTACCCATTAACAAAGCCACCATTAAGACCTGTACGAGAAGAAAAGACGGACCTAGCTACGGTCTGGATCGACAACTAGAAAGCGCTTGACGTGATTCCATATTCGTGCATCAAATGTCTTTAATCCTCAAAACAACCGACATCAAAGCTCTCCTCTTGCACAACATGAGGAACTGAGAGACGGAGCTTCTACTTCATATAGTATATGCACACACACACACACACACACACACACATACACACACACACACACACACACACACACACACACACACACACACACACACACACAAATATAGTAGTTCCTGTGGAACTTTCAGATGGGAAGGAGACACAATGGAGCGTACGACCAATGTGAGAAGAAAAATGAACATTTTTTTCTTCTTTTTACTCTTCAAAAATAAAACTGCCTTCTTCATAGTCAACAGAACATAATTATTCTTACAAATCAAACAAACTTTTCAAGTGTTCAACACCCATCTTGAGTGATAACAAAATTAACTGTAAAAGGATTTGAAAAACTTGCCCCTCAGTTTACAATATACATATTTACACACAAAAAAAAAAAAATCATACCACAGGCAGTATTTGTAAAACGTGAAATTAAGGTACAAAATCATTAATATCAAAAGGCTATTCATTATACTGAAGTAATAAAGTTCTAGAGTTTGTTAAAAGTTATTGTATAAATTAATACTACAAGTTGAAATTCATATCTGAGCTTGATTGTGTCAATATTGTTATAAATATCAAGAGAACTGTACTTGAACATGAAGTGGAAATGTAAATTAGCAGGAAACATTACGAGACTATAAGGTTAAAACCAAGTAAATTATGACAAAAACATGTAAAAACTCCATAAAAATCACAAAATTCAATATAACACATTCACTTAATGCAATGGATTGTTCCAATTAAAACATATCCTAGGGAGTCTTTGGTAGTAACATGATATCTAACAGAAAACTTCAAATGTCACAGTACAAGACAGTACAAACTCACGATCAAAACCTCAAGCGTCATCAGGGCAAAAGCCGGCAAGTCCAAACATGACAAATAATATATATAACCCTTGCATATTGGAATTTAAATCACTTATCTTGGATCTAGGGATGCTGATGAATATATCAAGACTGTAAAGACAAGATACTAACCGTGGTTATGTCTAAAAAATAATAATTATAATAATAAACAAAATAAAAGAATAAGAAAAATATCTGAGAAAACTGATCAGCAGCATTCCTCATCTGTGGCCCATGAAGGAGTCAAGGCGTCTGAGCGGTTAAGCAACAAAGACGCTCCAACCTACACAAAATGTCCGAAAAGGAAAACTTAAGTAAACTATTCTGGGGGGACTATTTTAAAATTTTAACATCAATGACGGGAATGTATTCATTTACGTTTGGCTTTAATTTCCGAATCCAAAGGCTTTCCAAAATGTTTAGGTCAAGATTATGTTGGGAGGAGTCAAGCATTTCAAAATTGTTATAAGAGAAGGGATGATTTTCTCTTAAAGAGTTATGTCAGATTGAAGACTTTCTAGGGTCTGAGAGCTTTAAATTCTTGTTTCTATAAGAGAAACCCTTATATTTGTCCACGCATATAAATGAATTACGGGATGTTTTCCCCACATAGACAGCATAAACAATGGAAGAGCATGGAGGTAGAGGGATTTTGTCTTTGAATCCTGGAAAAAATACCATTAGTCTTGGAAGCTGTGTATATGATTTTCAGTTTTATTGTGCTGGAATTATTGTGGACAATTCTACATAATTTCCTTTCAAGACTATGACAAGGAACCCAAATATGATAATATGAAATGTATATGCTTTGTTACAGAAAAGGGAATATATTTTGGTCATACTGCCGTGTTTCACTAATACCTTTGTTTCATATTAATTTTCATTGGTATAAGTTATATATAAAAAATAGCAAAGCCAGTTTTAAAATGAAAACAATATATAACTTTTACATTTATTAAATAAAACTGAACGTAAAGGAACAAATAATTCAAGGTAAAATAAATGCAAACTGAACATAAAACAAATGAATAAATCAAGATTGAAATAAAATAAAAATGAGTTTAAAATGATAATAATAAAACGGTTCAGTATAATAATTCAAATGACTATTAAAACAAAGCACTTTTCTTTAAATAACATCCGCCTTGCAGTTCAATCCAGAAGTTACGATACTAACAGAGTGTCTGACACTATATTGATGGTGAGGCAGCGAATGTGAACAGAAGTAATCCCCGGAGGCGATTACTCGGCCAATGGGTCTTATGGATGTTGAAAGCTATTAAATAACTTAGAAATGCTCAGTTTCTTGGACCATTTAAAGTTAAAATAAATTAAACAAATAAAATCACAAAACAAACAAATGAAATTACTAAAGAAAATACACGAACATATAAGGACTAGAAACATAATTGAATAATAAAATCAAACAAATCAATTAAA
>NC_091552.1:30781155-30791155 GCF_042767895.1 Penaeus vannamei | reverse complement strand
GGTGATTGGGGTTTGTGTGTCGGATGGGATTTGGGGTTGGTTAGAGGTTGTGGGGATGGTTTGTGCTGTTGGGTTTCGTTGGGGTTGGCTAATCTTTGGGGTTCAGGGGTAAGTGTGGGTTGTGGGGGTTCGCTGGGCTTGGCTGGCGTCGTTAGGGCTACGAGGTTTATTGGTTGCGAGGTTGGGTCGAACGCTGACGTTTTAAAAGTCAAACACAAATACTCTTCACGTTATGACAATGGAAGTACAAATACAAATAACTCTATTTCTGTTTTCAAAACAGAAACGCAAATACTTCTGAAATTGTGTGAAAATATGAATATAAATACATACACAAGTGATACGCGTTGTAGGTCTGTGAGGGCTGTAACTGACATGGTTAGAACGCCAAACATCGTTTTAATTCTCTCTCTCTCTCTCTCTCTCTCTCTCTCTCTCTCTCTCTCTCTCTCTCTCTCTCTCTCTCTCTCTCTCTCTCTCTCTCTCTCTCTCTCTCTCTCTCTCTTGTTTGTCCTGGTCTCCACTATCGAGGTACAAAAGCAAACATTTTTTTCTGAGTGACAAAATACAAACACAAATACTTTGAAAATGCATTCTAATACAATTAAAATACAAATACAACTGTTTCCCTTCCCTGTTTCGTCCATCGGGTTGTTGCAGTTGTATGTTCAAGACCGCTGAAGGTAGTTTTGTTGGTTGTTGTTGGTGGCAGCTGGTGGCTTGTTGGGGCTGCGGTGTTGGCTGCAGCTGTTGGCACACCGGGGCAACCAGCTCTCGTCTCCGCTTCCCCCAAACATAAAAACAACAACAGGAATTCACAAGAGATACAATATGCACGTGACATAGCAGGGCGTCGTTGTTCAGCCTTGTAGGCCATGGAGCCATTTTGCTGTCCTTTAACCGCTGAGCCGCATATTCGCTTCGGACCCCAAGAATGCCGGTTAGTTCGCAGTGGCATTCGGGTGGATTCGCGTAAGAATGATGATAAAGGAAGTAGAGAGAGGAGGGTAGAAAGAGAGAAAGACAGTGGAAGGAAGGGAGGTGGAAAGGACGGAGGGGGAGAGAGGGGAAAGAGAAATACATTGTTAGAGAGACGGAAAGGCAAGGAAAGAGAGACAGGAGGAGGAGGAGAAAGAAATTACCCAATACTATTGGACGCGCAAGATGAAAGGGTTGCAGGTGCAGATCCATTGAAAAATATAATGGATATCATGATCATAACGATGGACAACAAAGCTTTTCCCCGCTGAATAGACCCTGGATGCATCCGTCATTAACTGTATCCAGCATCGTCACCAGCCATCTGGACAGAGTCGCAAAAGCATACAATTTCTGCGCCATTACTGCATTTGAGAGATATAATTATCCACCACTAAAAAGGTCTTTGCCCACTAATTTCATATCAGTTCTCAGTAACCTCTACTATACGTCTTTTTATCTATTTTTTTTCTCAAGTTCGTTCTTCCCTCATGTTAATTACTAATGTGCCATTGTTTTTTTTGTTGTTGTTGTTGTTTTATTGAGGTGAAGTGTTCTCTCTCTGCACCCGTTGCTTTAGCATATCCAGAACCGAAAATCAATTATAGTTTTAGGATTATTTAAAATAAAAATAAGATCTCACACAGTAATTGAAGAGAGAAAAAAAAACAAAATCAAGAAGGAAAATAGCAATAACCAGTGGTTTCACAGTCCACGGGTAAACAGGAAATATCAATGCAGTGCAGGATTCCTTGGTCTTCAGCAAACAAGATGGGACTCCGAGACAAGACAGGACTCCAAGCTAGCTCCTTGAGTAAGAAAATGACTGCGATGGATCCCGACAGGACCCATAACTGCTCCCACGCAGCCCGAAACAGGACAGGCCCCACTGGTAGAGTTTTCTTATTTACATTTAAAAAGATCGTGACCAAGCTGTTTCATCCTTACAATACTGTGCAGAACTTTCTTGTCAGTTACATTTATCTTTCGCCCCATTTGTCGCTCATCTCCCTTCATCATCAGCAAATTCGAAAGACAAAAGAGAAATTTAAAAAGGGTTCCCGCCATCTAGGAACAGAAAGGCGTGTCTGGAGCAACATTTAAGACCACCCGGCCCCCATTTTCTTTCCTTTCCTTCTTTCTCCTCTGAAGACATTAGGTGTTAGAGGACACACGCGTGCATTAGGCCTTCAAATGGCCACAGGCAGACGGCACAAGTTGAAACCTCAGTACGTCAGGGACTCATTCCCCGGCATGCTTCCAGGGAATGAGATTCTGTCTCGTGCCCGATTCCAAGGTATGAAATCTCGACATTAATGATCCTTCACGAGAGTTTCAACACACGAGAACTCTATTTGCTGATGACTGTGACTCGACACGTGTAGATCCTCGACGGGCGAAATGAGATAGCACTTGTGATAGAGTTAATGAGTATCTCTCTATATTACGCCCAGGAGCCCTGGGTTAAGGTCGTTACAAAGGTAGGGAGAGGAAAAGAGATAAAGAGAGGGTGAGAGAGAGAACAGTCGAAGATAAGTTGAAGAAAGGAAGAGAGAAGAAAAAGAGAGAGTGAGGTGAAAGAAAAAGAATAGTGTTCCGGAAAAAGAGAAGGGTAGATAGAAAGAGAGGGAGAGAGAGAGAGAGACAGACAAAGAGAGAGAGAGAATGAGTGAGTGAATGAGTGAGAGACCGTCACTCAAACAGACAGACAGAGAAAAAGAGAGAAAGAAGGGAAAGGGAAAGAGAAGACAGCGAAAGAAGTCGTCCCAGGAAAGAGGGACATAAATACCTCTTGTGCCTAGCATCTCACGTGTCTAAGCACCCATCAGCCTCGCTCTCTCTGCAAGGAAAAAATCATTACAAAAGATACTTCCGGGAATGAAAAGAAAACTAGACCTGCAAGTGGATTTTGACCAAGAATAGAATGTAAAAAAAGAAATAAATAAATGAAAATAGAAGAAAATCATGAATATATAAGAAAAAACTTCATATATACATTCGGAATAGCCTTTATCTCTTTCTCCTTCTTTTTAAAGGGCAAAAGAAATAGATGAAAATAAAGGAAAACATAGAAGAAGAAAATCGAGAAAAATACAATGAATTCGTAATAACCAAGTTACATATATTTCTTTATCTTCTCTCCCTTCTTTTACAATTTCGGTTTAAGGGAAAAATAGTGAACAGCAAAATTACAACCGTAGAGTTAATTGAAGGTAGAGTACAAGAACCAGGGAAAGGACAGCAGTACACCTGAGGGAAAGTTTGTTCCAGCTGCACAAGACCCAGCTGGTGCACGTAGAAAGAGCTGGGGTACTAATGAGAGGAATTTCGTAGAGACTGCAGCTACTTTCGTGGTCATAAAGTAATAGTATGAGACTCCTGCTGCAGTGTTTCCTTAGCTGAGGCAAGTCCTTGTTTTGTCCGTTTGTGAGTGTGTGTGTTTGTTTGAGTGTTTGTGTGAGTGTGCGTGTGTTTGTATGTTTGAGTGCTCGTGTGTGGGGGTGTGGGGGTGAATTTCTTTTTCATCTGTACATCCCTATATTCATTCATCTCTGTCTTTATATTTTTTATATAAAAACCTAAATGATTTATACATAAATTCGATATCTAAATAGATGAAACATTCTTCATTGCCATTATTGTTTTGTTATTCTTGTTGATACTATTGTTACTGTAATTATTGTCATTATTATTAATATCATTAATATTAATGATGTTACAATATTAACAATTATTATCATTATCATTGATATTATTACTATTGTAAAATGATAACAATTATCATTAACATTAATATTATTGCTATTATGGCAATAATAGTAATTATCATTATAATCATTATTCAAAGAATAGCAATATGTATATTTTTTTCGAAGTAACCGCGCACGTGCGCACCCGCACGAGGCTGGCGCTTCATCTAAGGTCTATAGAAGCACAGGTCTCGTCACAAGCAACTCAGATTCGTCCATCTCGCGCATGACGTCACTCGGAGGAAGTGCGTGGGGGTTCGACGCTAATCGTGTGGTCATTCTTGGACGTGAGGCAGAGCCGGAAGGATCTCCCTCGCTCTCCGTTTTCGCTAGGTTGGCTGACTGGCGCGCGCAAAGCCTCAGTGCCCAGTGGTTGGTTGCAGCTTATGTATATTTATATGTTTATATATTGTCGTTATTATTATTATTATTGCCATTATTATTGTTATTGTTGTTATTGCTGTATTTGTTTTATAATTAATCGTCAAGAACATTTAAGAGTTTACATATGCCATGTCATTTGTTTATTTTACGTCTTGATTATGCCATTTTTAAGCTGCAACATTACAAAACTAAATTCACGTAAAATATGTGATATAGACCTACAAACAATCGCTGATAATCATCGCCTGTAAAACCTGTCCATTATGCAAATCGTTCAATGTGCCGACATCTAAAATTACTTAAGTGTCTGTTCATTTACTACCGTTTTCTGTAATCTCCCTCCCTCTCTACCATGCTCTAATACCCCCCGCCCCCCCTGCTCTCAGCTTCCTCCATGTGACGTCATAGGCCGTATCACCCAATATTGCGCAGAACTCCAAAGTGACGAGACCTGTCCTTATATAGACCTTGGCTTCATCCGCCTCGGCCGCCAGAGACTTGGTCCCGATCTTGTTCCCTCGGCTTTGTCCAGCCGCGCCACCCACGCCGGTCCACACACCAGCTTTGTTAAGACAGCAACTTGTGTTTATAATCATCAGACGCATTCAAAGCCAAGTCTCATTACTGGGAAGGCGTTGAAGTCACCAAGCAAAAATGATCTTATTTTCTAAATCAATCCAACATTCGGGTTGATCTTTGGGTAATTATCTGCATATTTCCTTCTACTCGCGGCATGTCTGGGGCATGACCTGGGATCTCTTTCGGGGCATAAGTGCCCATGGTTTTGGGAAGGGAAAAGGCATAACTTTGGTCATGATCTGTGTCTCTTCCCAAACTTAAGTAAATGTCTGTGGTTTTGTGTGTGAGATTATTGCAAGAGTCCCAAAGCCGTACTCAAGTGAATAAGTGTTACAGGTCACAGAAGGGCATAAGTGCTTTTTTTTAAGTGCTACTTCTCTGTTTTAGCTCGATTAACCTCCATTTGGGTTGGATTTCACTCCACCAAAGCAGCTTAGGGATCTGTATGTTTTCATGCCTGACTCCTTGGCAAAAACACTTACGGAGTTGGGCCGCCAACCAGAGGTGCGTTGTAGCCCAACTTAGGTGCCGTGAATTTTTGGTGGTTATCCGGATCATGATCCGGATCCAGGAATTTTTTAAAGGATTCATTGGCATTGCGAGATAGGGGAAACGCGGGCGTCACCTGTGTACTTGAGAAAAAGGTGATTTCATTGTAATTCTTTAAATGTGAATATCTTTATTGTATCAGTTACCCTATTGCAGTGGCGGAGGTATACGCTCTGTGTGTGCTTGTAGTTATTACTATTATCATTATTAATACTATTACCCATTGCTATTATCATTATCATTATTATCATTAATATTGTAATTAAAATCACCATCACTATTGACGTTGGTATCATTACCTCCGCTAAGGAGGTTGTTTTTGGTAGCTTTGGTTAATTTGTTTGTTTTTTCGTTGGTTAGTAGGATAACTCAAAGAGTTATCAACAGAATTTTCTACCAGAGGTGTGTCTTACCCCAACTTGGATGCCATGAAATTTTGGTGGTGATCCGTAAACAACACTAGGGTCGTTGGGATCACTTACGAAGTTCCTGAACTGGTTAATTTTGTCCTCGTGAAAATCATCGTAGGTTACTTTTATTTCCTCCTTTGCTCCCCAGTTAAAATTAAGGTTTTAAACGTTGAATAGTTGGTCCAAATGCAGTCTATCAGTGGCTGACGTGGGACTCATGTAGGTTTCGTGACTGACGTAAAAAACGATTTCGAATTTGAATAGGACTATGAAGTCTTGAACATTAGCATCAGATTCTTTCTTGAGCAGGTCTACATTAAAATCTATAAAAAAAAAAAATCCTTTTGAAGTCGACCGTGAACTCCACCGAGCAGCTGGTTGATTTGTAATTCCTATAAAGAGTTTAAAAACAATGCTTCATAAATGTAAACACCGACCGATATCCTCCGGCATGTCCTTCCTTGAGAGAGAGAGAGAGAGAGAGAGAGAGAGAGAGAGAGAGAGAGAGAGAGAGAGAGAGAGAGAGAGAGAGAGAGAGAAAGAGAGAGAGAGAGAGAGAAAATATATACGCACATACACATATTATGCCTGCAACTTCTTCAAAAAGGAGAACAGAGAAATAATAATAATGAAAAGGGAGAACAGAAAGATAATAATAATAAAAAAGATAAATGAAAAAGTAGAACAAAAGAGAAGATAAAAAGAACACACATAGAAGAAGGAACACACACAAAAAACGAAAAAGTAGGACAGACAAACACATAGGAACAGAGAACAGATAAACATAAAAAAATAAAATAAAAGGAGAACAGAGGAATAACAAATTTAAAAAATAACAAATAGGTAAATAAACAGCGAAAGGGGGGAACAAATATGAAAATAAAACGAAAAGAGAGGACAGAGAGCGGATAAAAAGGAGAGATTAAAAAGGAACTCGGAGACAAGAAAATGGTATGTTCGCCTCTCAGTCTTAAAGAAGATCCAGCGCTCCACGAGGCGTCGGAGCCCAAGGGAAGGACTTCTTTGTTAAGACATACAGGGAGAAACGTCGTGATGTTCCTCTCGTTTTTTAAGTTCTTTTCTTGTTTCTTTCTCTGGAGAAATGAAAAAAAAATATATATATTTTTATTTTATTTTTATTATTTTTTTTTTTCTTTATCTTTTCCTTCTCTTCTTCTTCTCTTCTTTTTCTTTCCTCTTCACTTTTTCCCATCATCCTTTTTTTTCTCTGTCTTCTCTTCTCTCTGTCTCTACCTCCCTTTCTTCCCTTAGTTTAATACTTTCATTTTTTTCTAATTTCTACATCCTTTCTTCTCCCTTTTCCCCTCTCCTTTCTGTCCTTCCTTTATCATTCCTGTTCTCTTTCTTCCCCTCTTTTTTCTTCCCCATCTGTGCCACCCCTTTTCTGTGTTCTTTCTCTCTTCTCTCTCTTTCCTATTTTCTTTCCCCCTTCCTCGCTTACTCTTTCTCTCCCCTCTTCCTCCCTGTTCCCTCCCTCTCCTCCTCTCCTCGCCCTCTCCCTCTCCCCCTCTGTACCCCGCCCCTTCTTCCTCTTCCGCCTTCTCCCTCTCTTCTTTTGTCCCCCGCCCCTCCCTCCTCCCCGCCCTCTCTCCTCTTCCCTCTCTGCCCCCCTTTTCCTCTCCCCCTCTCTCCCCTCTTATTCTCTGTCCCCCGCCCCCTCTTCCTCTCCCGCCCTCTCCCTCTCTCCCCTCAGTCCCTCCCCCTCTCCCTCTACCACCTTCTCCTTCTCTTCCTCTCCCGCCCTCTCCCTCTCTCCCCTCAGTCCCTCCCCCTCTCCCTCTACCACCTTCTCCTCTCTTCCTCTCTGCCCCTCGCCCCCTCTTCCTCTCCTCCTCGCCTTCTCTCTCCTCTGTCCCTCCCCCTCATCCTCTCCCTCCCTCTCCCCTCTTCCTCTTTGCCCCCAGCCCCCTCTTCTCCTCCTCGCCCTCTCTCCTCCTTCTCTTCCGCCCTTTTAAGCTTCATCCCACTCACACCTTCGCTTAAAAGAGCAACGCCCTTTCGGTTCGTTTCAGGGGGAGGGGGTGGGGGCTCCGAGGGGATAGGGGAGGCGAGCTATAAGGAGGTACGAAGGGTGGAGGAGGAGGAAGAGGGGGAGGGAGAGGAGGGGGAGATGGGAGAGGGAGGAAGAGGAGGAGGCAGAGGAGATGGGAGGAGAAAGAGGAGATGGGAGGAGGGGGAGGGAGGAAGAAGAGGAGGAGGAGGGGGGAGGGAGGAAGAAGAGGAGGAGGAGAAGGGTAAGGGATAAGGAAGACGACGAGGAGGAGGGGGAGAAGAAGAAAGAGGAGATAAAAGAAAGGGAGGAGAGAATAAGGCTAGTGCTAGTGTTGTGTACTTTCTCTTTGCCTCTTTGTCTGCATGCATGCTTGTCTTTCTGTCTGTCTATCTCTCTCTTGCTTGCTCTCATTTTCTGTCTGTTTATCGGCCTCCCTCTCTCTATCTATCTATCTGTATATGCATCTATATCTATCTATTTCTCTATCTATCTATCTACATGTCTATCTATGTATCTATCTATCTATCTGTTTACCTATCTATATATCTATCTCTCTGTCTATCTTATCACGAAAGCCCTATTTAGAGACAGGACAAAGCATAGCGCGAAACAGAGGAAAAGGAAAACCAACAAACAGGGGACAGCGAGAGGAGTAAGAAGGGGAAAGGGAGAAGAACTGCAAAGAGAGAAATGAGAGGGGGAAGAAAGAGCAGACACAAAACCAAAATAGAAAAAATAAATCGAACATCGAAGCAAGGAGGAAACAGAAAAGGAGGGAAAAGGAAATATAGGGAGAAGGGGAGAGAAGAAAAAGAAAACAAAGAAACAAAGAAAGAAAGATAATGATAAATAACGAAAAAGTAAAATAGGAAAGAATAAAGAAGAAACACAGGAAAGCAGTAACAATCCCAAGCGCAAATTCTTCAAGGAAAATCCTCATTGCAGACATGAAATTATCTTGCACAGGATTGTTGCATAATGCATGGGGGAGGATGTTCTTTATGGGAGGGGGGGGCGGGGGGGTCTTGCCTCTTGCATAAAGTCCGAGGCTTTTCCTTCTCTTGCTTTTTCTTTTAATCAAATTTGATTAAATCTTGATGTTTTTTTTTTCTTTCTTTCTTTCTTTCTTTATATGATTGCTGGTTCCGTTGTCCTCATTGCCATTATTACCATAATCATTGTTTTTATCATTTTTTAATAATTATTATTATTACTATTATTATTATTACTATTATTATTATCATTATTATCATTATTAGTACTATTATCATTATCATCATTATCATTCTTGTTACTATTATTATTACTATCGTTGTTATCATAATCATCATTATTATAATTATTACTATTATTATCATCATTATCATCTTTATCATTATTATTATTATAATTATTATCATATCATTATTAGTATTACTATTATCATTGTTATCAGTTTTATTATCATTTCTGCTATTAATCATTATTATAGGCATAATTGTTTCCATTATCATTATAGTTATCATTATCTTTATGATTATCATTATAATCATTATTATATCAATATATTATCATTTATAATTATTTATAATATTATCATGATTATTGTTTTCTTTATTACTATTACTACTACTATCATTATCATCATAATTACCATTATTATTATTATCACTATTATCATTATCTAATCTATATTACTATTATTATCATTGTTATCATTATCATCATCATCATCATCATCATCATCATCATTATTATCATTATCATTGTTTACATCATAATTATCATTACTTTTATCATTATTATTATCTTCAAGTTATTATCATTATTATCATCATGATTTCTATTATCATCATTATCGTTAATTATTATCATTATTCACACTGATATCGTCCCTATTTACCTTTTGCTCTTCTTCCTACTTATATTCCTCCTCGTACTCCTCCTTTTCCTTTTCCTCCTCTTCTTCAGCCAACTCTTCTTCCTCTTCCTCCTCTTCAGCTTCCTTCTCCTATTCCTCCTCTTTCTTCTCTTCTCCTTCCTCCTCCTTTCTCCTCCTCCTCTTCCTTCTCTTCCTCCTCCTCCATCCCCTCCTCTCCTTTTCCACATCGTGCTCTTCCTCCTCCTCCAGTACCTCCGCCTCTTCCTCCCTCACCTATTTCTCCTTCCTCACCTCCATTTCCTCCTCCTCCTCTTTCTCTTTCTCCTCTTTCATCTCCTCCTCCTCCTCCTTCTCCTCCTCCTCTCCTTCTTCTTCTTCTTCTTCTTCTTCTTCTTCTTCTTCTTCTTCTTCTTCTTCTTTTCTTCTTCTTCTTTCCCCTCCTCCTCCTCTTTCTCTTCTTCATCCTAATCTTCTT
>NC_091552.1:30666155-30686155 GCF_042767895.1 Penaeus vannamei | reverse complement strand
AAACAAAGGAGAACATTATTTCTGCTACTTAAGTGTTCTTGATTAAGTGTTACTATTATACGCTCCGCTGAGTTGCCATTTCTTGAAAAATAAAAAATGGTGAAACATTTCGGAAGAGAAAGGTGGGATACGGAAATGCATGTTATGAGAGTTTAAAATTCATCTTTTTTTTTTCTTCTTACTTACCGGAAGTTTGTGAAGTGTTGCCAGATTTTTTTCGTTTGTTTGCTAACCGGAAGCTACTGTACTTGTGAAGTGCTGCCAGATTTATCCATTTACCCATTTTTATTTGCCTTTTGCTATTGTATACTGGATGCTTGTGTACGTGTGAAGTTTTTTTTTCTTTTCTTTTTTACAAACCGGACGCTAGTGTACTTATGCAGTGTTGCCAGATCAAGGTCTTTCGTCTGTCGGGACTTGGCTACACTTGCAGGGTTTCTCTCGGGTTGTCAGTATTGCACAGCGACCTGTCTTCACCTCTTATGTTAGGCCGTGGTCTGACCCGGTCTGATCCGAGCGTGACCTGGTTTCTTGGGCTGACCCGAGGAAAAAGGGGCGTTGCGTGGAGCTCTGAGGGATAGAGTTGCTTCGGTTTTATGTATGTCTCTTGCTTTTGAATTAGTGTTTCATTTTTCTTGATTTTCTGAGTCTGCGCTTCTCTGTGCGATACTTTTCTCTGTCATCACTTGTTTCTTGTGTAGAACTTACTTGAAAAGATGGAGGGGAGGGGGAGGGGGGGCACGCAAACACACGGACGCATGCACGCACATGAAGCGAGAGAGAGAGAGAGAGGGGGAGGGAGGGAGGGAGCGAGAGAGAGAGAGCGAGAGAGCGAGAGAGGTAGGTAGGTAGGTAGGTAGGTAGGTAGGTAGGTAGGTAGGTAGGTAGGTAGGTAGGTAGGTAGGTAGGTAGGTAGGTAGGTAGGTAGGGTAGGTAGGTAGGTAGGTAGGTAGGTAGGTAGGTAGAGTAGGTAGGCGAGAGAGCGAGAGAGCGAGAGAGAAAACGAGAGAGAGAGAGAGAGAGAGAGAGAGAGAGAGAGAGAGAGAGAGAGAGAGAGAGAGAGAGAGAGAGAGAGAGAGAGAGAGAGAGAGAGAGAGAAGAGAGAGAGAGAGAGAGAGAGAGAGAGAGAGAGAGAGAGAGAGAGAGAGAGAGAGAGAGAGAGAGAGAGAGAGAGAGAGAGAGAGAGAGAGAGAGAGAGAGAGAGAGAGAGAGAGAGAGAGAGAGAGAGAGAGAGAGAGAGAGAGAGAGAGGGAGGGGGGGAGCGAGAGAGAGCTCTACGAAAGAGGAAACGAAAGAAATTCCTCACGAAAATCAAAATCAGTGAAAGGAGGAGGACAAGAAAACCGTACGGAAGAGAAGACGAATAGAACAAAGACGTGGACCCCCCTCCCCTCCAAAAAAATAAATAAATAAAGAGAAAGAAAGAAAAAAAGAAAAGAAGTTTGTTTACTGATTTGATCAAACGTGGAAATCCAGTGCGGAAAAATGCCCATTTCCGTAGCTATTCAGAGAGCGGGATGGCTGTTGAGGAATCTTTCCTTCGTCCCAAAATAGCCTTTTTTTCGCGCCGCCGAGAACACTTCACGGACTCTGGCGGCGTGGGCGGTGGCGGCGGGATGGGCGGGTGTGAGGGGGCGGGGTGGGGGGTGGGGGATGGATGTTGCATTCGATTTTTTACTTTGTGTGTCTGCTTGTCTTTCTCTGTCTGTTGGTTGGTCGGTCGGTTGCTCTCTCTCTCTCTCTCTCTCTCTCTCTCTCTCTCTCTCTCTCTCTCTCTCTCTCTCTCTCTCTCTCTCTCTCTCTCTCTCTCTCTCTCTCTCTCTCTCTCTCTCTCTCTCTCTCTCTCTCTCTCTCTCTCTCTCTCTCTCTCTCTCTCTCTCTCTCTCTCTCTCTCTCTCTCTCTCTCTCTCTCCTCCCTTCCTCTCCCTCTCTCGCCCTCCCTCTCTCCCTCTCTCTCTCCCTTCCTCCTTCCCTCCCCTTTCCCCCTTTCCCCTCTCTCCCTCTCTCCTTCTCTCTCTTTCTCCATCTCTCTTTTGCTGTTATCCTCAGTTGCCATTTTATATCTATGTCTCTCGTTTACCTCCCGGCTTAGTGTCTCCTCGTCGTTATTATCTCGTCCACTTCCAACTTCTCTTTTGTATTTGTCTTTTGTTGCCTTTGTTGTTTGTGTGGATTCGTGTGATTCTGTTGTTGTCTCTGTTTACAGTTCTCTTTACTCTTTTACTGCCTTTCCTGGTCCTATTTTCTTTCTTTTATCTTTCATTCCTCTTTATTCCTTCTCCTTCTTTTCTATTGTTTTTTTTCTGTTTTCTCTTTCTCCCCTCCTCATTCTTTTTCTTTATCGTCATATTTCTTCTCTCTCTCTCTCTCTCTCTCTCTCTCTCTCTCTCTCTCTCTCTCTCTCTCTCTCTCTCTCTCTCTCTCTCTCTCTCTCTCTCTCTCTCTCTCTCTCTCTCTCTTTCCCTTCCTTTCTTTCCTTCTCCCTCCCTCCTTTCCTCTCCTCTCCCTCCCTTCCTCTCCTCTCCCTCCCTTCCTCTCCTCTCCCTCCTTTTCTTCCCTCCCTCTCCCTCCCTCCCTCCTTCCCTTGCTCTCTCGTTTTCCCTTACCATCTCCATTTTTTATGGTAATTAGGCATTACCTGTCCTATTAAATCACATTACAGGGCCAAAGTATTTTTCTGTCTTCCTCCTTCTGGTCATACATCAATTTTATTTTCGTTATTTATTATTGGTCTTACGTACGGCATTTCATTTGGACAGACCGGTGTCCGTTCAATACTCCCCCCCCCCCTTCTCTCCCCGGCTGCTTGCTCCTTTTCTCTTTTCTTCGGCTCTCTTGTCTCTTTTTCCCCCTCCTTCTCATCCCCTTTCGTCTTCCGTTTCCTGTTTCTACATTCGTTTCTCGCCTGTTTTCTTGAGTCTCCCCTGGCGTCGTTTTCTTTCATTTCTTTATTTTCCTTTTGGTTTGTTTGTTTTATGTCGATTATCTTTCCCTCCTTCTCCTTCTCCTTGATTTTCTTTCCCTCCTTCTCCTTCTCATTTTTCTTTTCTTCCTCCTCCTCCTTCACCTCATCCTATTCCTTCCTCTTCCAACATGTAAATCTCTTGGCGTTTCGTCTCTCATCCTCTCATTTTCTTCTCGTCTCCTTCCTCTACCTTCCTTTTATTTCTTCTTTTCCTTCTCCCTTCTCCACTTCCTCCCCCTTTCGCCCTCCTCCATACACGCAAACACTTACCATGAGCTTAACAACCTCATTGGGTAAGTCTCGGCAAGTTATTGTCATTGTGGCCACGTTGGACCCCAGCCTGTCCCTGAGCCCCTGGTTGTTAGAAGCCGCCGGCGCCATGGGCAACTTAGCCCGGAGATGCGTGGTGCGCTGGGCTACTAATACGAGTGCGGGGGAAGTGTGGAACATAAGGCGACTGATACCTCAGACCACTGCTCCTTGGAACAACTAATGCTTAGGGCGTGAGGCGCGTGAGGCCGTCGGGGCGGCAGCGGCCAAATGCGTTAGACAGCTTATATATAAGATCGTAGGCCTTGGCCCGGCGGCTCCCTCGGTAATTAGGAAGCCCTGGGCGGTGGGTAATAACAGAGGGAAAGGGAGGGGGGAGATAGGAGTCTTACGGTGTATGTATGTATGTGTTCACACACACACACACACACACACACACACACACACACACACACACACACACACACACACACACACACACACACACACACACAGATGTGTGTGTGTATATATGTATGTATATATATGTATGTATGTATGTATATATATGTATGTATGTACATATATGTATGTATGTATGTATATATATGTATGTATGTATGTATGTATATATATGTATGTATGTATATATATGCATGTATGTGTATATATATATATATATATATATATATATATATATATATATATATATATATATGTATAAATACATAAATACATACATATATATACATACATATATACATAATACATACATATATATACATACATATATACATAATGCACACTTATATACATTCATACACACGCACATAGTGTATTCGTTTCTAGTCCTCTTTGTGAGTACACATGTATTAGGCCACACATTTTAGTGTCACAATCTTTCTCACTTGTTTTCCAACTGATTCCCCGCCCTTGCACCTCGCCTCCGGAGTGACCGCCTTTCCCTCAGTTTCAGGATGGTGATTCGGGGCACGAAGACGGAGGGCGGCTGGTACGTGAAGGCGAAGCCCAATGGCGAGCCCTACCCCCTGGACTCGCGCCTGGCGCCCTTGTTTCGCGAGGCGGGCGTCACCACGCTGCCGGGGGCGCTGCAGTACGGCGCCTCCACCCACGGCTCCAAGCCCTGCATGGCCACGCGGCAGATCCTGAAGCGCGAGCGCGAGGAGACCAACGGCAAGATGTTCGAGAAGCTCCAGCTGGGCGAGTATGACTGGCTCACGTACTCGGAGGTGCAGGAGAAGGCGGTGAGCGTGGGCCTCGGGGCGCGCCAGCGGGGCCTGCAGCCCCTCGACCGCGTGGTCATCTTCGCCGAGACCCGCGCCGAGTGGCTCATGTGCGCCATGGGCTGCCTGCAGCACCGCATCTCCGTCGTGACCCTCTACACCACGCTGACGGACGACGGCGTGGCCCACGGCATCAACGAGACGGGCGTGCCCTTCGTCTTCACCTCGTACGACCTCCTGCCCAGGGTGACGCGGCTCCTCTCCAAGTGCCCGAAGGTGAAGACCGTCGTGGTGATGGAGGACCAGATCGACGGCCTCGGGGACACGAGCAAATTCCCCGCCAGCGTTAGCCTGGTGCCCTTCAAGGAGCTCGTCACGAAGGACGCCAGCTGGGACCGCATCGACACGCCGACGCCCCAGGCGGACGACACCGCCATCATCATGTACACGAGCGGGTCCACGGGCACCCCGAAGGGCGTGGAGCTCTCCCACACCAACATCCTGACGAGCGTGATCGCCTACTCCGTCCAGATGAACGTGGGCCCCGGCGACCGGTTCCTGGCGTTCCTCCCCCTCGCCCACATCATGGAGCTGGCCTCCGAGATCGCCCTCATCTCCCTGGGCGCCACCATCCTGTACTCGTCGCCGCTGACGCTCACCAGCACCAGCCCGAAGGTCATGCGGGGCACGGACGGGGACGCCAAGGTGGCCAAGCCCACGGTCATGAACGCCGTGCCGCTCGTGCTGGACCGCATCATCAAGGGCGTCTCGCAGAAGGTGGAGCAGCAAGGCTGGATCAAGAGCTTCATCTTCAACGAGGCCGTCAGGTACAAATTCTGGCTGGAGTACATCCCCTTCACCTCCTACTTCATGGACTACTTCATCTTCAGAAGAGTCCAGGAGGAGCTGGGCGGGGAGCTCAAGCGCCTGGTGGTGGGCGGCGCGCCGCTCTCGCCACAGACCCACGACACCATGCGAGCCATCTTCGGCGTGTCCATCCAGGTCGGCTACGGCTCCACGGAGTCGGCCTCGTGCATCACGGGCATGGACGAGGACGACGTGAACACGGGCCACTGCGGCGGCCCCAACCTCGGCGTGCTCATGAAGCTGGTCGACTGGGAGGAAGGCAACTACAAGGTCACCGACAAGCCGTACCCTCGAGGCGAGATCGTGGTGGGCGGCCCCGTCGTGGCCAAGGGCTACTTCAACCTCCCCGAGGAGAACAAGGCGGCCTTCTACCAGGAGGACGGCATCAACTGGTTCCGCACGGGGGACATCGGCGAGATCAATGCCCTGGGCGCCCTCAAGATCATCGACCGCAAGAAGGACCTGGTGAAGCTCAAGCACGGCGAGTACGTGTCCCTGGGCAACGCGGAGTCCAAGCTGAAGACCCTGTCCAACGTCGAAAACATCTGCGTCTTCGCCGACTCCACCAAGGACAAGACGGTGGCGGTGGTGGTGCCCTCGGCGGACCGCCTGCGCAAGGTGGCCGACAGCGTAGGCATCGGGGGTGAGGTTTCCGTCGAGGATCTCTGCCAACACGACAAGGTGAAGGAGGCCCTCCTCAAGGAACTCCAGAGCCACGGGAAGAAGTGCGGCCTCACCCGATGGGAGGTTCCCGCCGCCATCTACCTCACCCTGGAGCCGTGGACGCCCGACACGGGCCTGGTCACGGCGGCGCTCAAGCTGCGGAGGAAGCAGCTGTGTTTGCACTACGAGGACAGCGTCCACGACATGTACTCGCGGCTTGACTGAGCGGAGCGCCTGCTGGGCGTGCGCCCGTGAGGCTCCGCTCGAAGGGTCAGGGCGGGAGGAGCTGCCAGGCGGCGGGCGCGAGATGCGGTGTTTTGTATATAGGAAAGTTTTTTTTGTATATAGAGACGACTTCAAAGCCTACGCGGCCATGATGCCAGAGCAGCAGTTGCTCCTGCCGCCAAGGAAACCACAGGCCGCGCTCTTACTCAAATGCAAACCAATGCTGTGGTTTGAACAGAAGCCAATGATGACATCTCCAAAACGCCCGCGTCGAGTCCAGGACGCAGCAACCCGCCGCTGCTCGTGTCCTTGCCGATGTTCATTCGAAACTCTTGCCTTAAGAAACCGTGTCTCCATGGTGCGAGCCGTGCCGGAACGCGTCGCGCCGTGCCGAACCGCGCGTACGTCACGCGTGAGGGACCTGCTTATACTCTTGTGTACATATTTCACCGCTGTTAATCCCCATCAGATGGTTAAACATAACTATATACATATAGCTCTTAAGTACGTAGTATGTGATATTACATTAGTTATATCTCTCTGCTCATTCCTTAAGTGCACCCACTGTATCACCTATTCTCAAAGTAATATATTTACTGTAACATGGTATATTTGACATTTTGTGTCTATACTTCTATTTGCACCCTTAGAGAAACTCTGAATATTTTATATTTGATAACGTTGCGTGAATTAAATTAATGAGATGATTTTTTTTTATCTTGTCTGTTAAAGACGGTGAGATCTCATGTTCTTCTCTTCTCTCTATGTCTTTGTATAGAACGTGTGAGAAAGAGATAAGCGCTCGGAAGGGGGCGGGGCGATGGGGGTGGGGCGGGAAAGGGGTGGAAGGGGGAGGTGACCATCGCCAAATTGTAAAGGTTGACTTCGCCTTCCTAAGGTGCTATTCCCATTTTCCATTTAGTGAGAGGGAGTGAGAGTGTGAGTGAGTGTGTGAGTGAGTGTTTCTTTATGTGTGGATGCACGCAATGGTACCCACTGTACTGCGTGTGTAACCTGTGTACTTCATAACCCCTCACCCCTCCCCCCATACCTCCCCCCCCCCCAAGCCCCAAATACACCCTCGCCCGTTTATATTTCCTCGTATTAAGAAAAAGACGTATATTTTGCTGACTGTTTATAATGCGCAGGCATGGAAGGCCCTTCCTTTATGATTATTTTATATGCAAATGAAGTACTGAAGTAGGATGGTCGTTTGATTGCGTTCCTTGTATTATTTCATTGGTATTGATATGATTGTTAATTAGTATTAATAATGCCCTGAATTGCCACTACAACGAAGCATTGAAGTACATGCTGACATTGATATAATATTTGTGATTCTTGCTGTTGCCATATCGCTATTATCGCTATTTTATGATCATTATTATTATTTTTGTTATTGTCATTTTTGTTTTCATTTTCATCTTTATTTTATTATTTATTTTTATGATCATGATTATCATGATTAATGATATCGCTGTTGCTGTGAGTATTATCATTATCATTGCTATTACTGTCACCATAATTCCCGTCCTGATACGATAACCCCCCCCCCCCTTCATTTACCCCCGCCCCTCGACCCCCTCCCCCAACCCGCCTTATCGGGAGAGAGAGAGAGAGAGAGAGAGAGAGAGAGAGAGAGAGAGAGAGAGAGAGAGAGAGAGAGAGAGAGAGAGAGAGAGAAATCTGTATTAAAACCACGCACTTCAAGTTTATCCAAGTTTCTCACTTTCAATCCCCTCTTGGGTTATTTTCCGGCAAAACATAATATGTATGTAAATATTATGGCAGGAAAAGTTAAATAGCGAAACGCATTTTGTATGTAAATATTTGAAAAGATATGATGCTCATTTGTAATGATATGTCCTTGTACTGTTGCAAATGTTAATTTCGAAAAAGAGAAAGAAAAGAAAAGATGGTGAATGGAGTCATTACAATAATTGGATTGTTTTTTTAATTATGACTTATTTTGCAACAAAGAACTCTCCTCCCTCCGTGCAATATAAATATTTTTCAATCTCTCGATATTGCAAACATGATAACCATGGAGTTGGCTTATGAGCCTATTTTTCATGACTATAACACTAATATTGTCCAATATCTCTTTCACTTTCGAAAGCACGTTTTCATTGCTATCAATTTGCCAGAAATATGGATGGTTCGAGGGCATACTTAGTCATTCTCGATGTGTGCAATATTATGCATTTTAGGCTTATATTCATATTATTTATCACTGTTATTTAGAAGAGTTTTACCCAAGGCATAGATTTTCGATTTAAAAAGGATGCGTAATCAGGGCATTCATCCGGGTATTTTTATGAAGAAAGTGAAAAGAGGATTGACATAATAAGAGTTGGATTATTAATAGTGTATTTTGCCAAAAAAAAGGAGTTATTCTTCGTTAAACTTTAGGAATATTTGCTGGGAATAACCTTTTCTCAAGGGAAAACTTCCAGATATTTTTGGTGTTTATGTTATGATCATTGACTAATATTTTGGTATTTGATATGTTATCCACACACACACACACACACACACACACACACACACACACACACACACACACACACACACACACACACACACACACACACACACACACACACACACACACACACACACACACACACACACACACACATATATATATCCACATCCAGACTCAACAATAACAACACACATAGAATGAAAATATACTCAGAGCACAACACTTTCCAAATGACAAAAGCAAAGTAGCTTCCATATAGATTTAGTTCGGAATGTCCTTTTTCCCTTTATCCACATTTCCGAACTCAAAATACTATTTTGAACCAGATATCCGTGAGAGGCATCCAATTTATTCTATCACGATATTTTGATTATCTGGAAAATCATGATAAAATAACAGCATTTTAGCAATAAGATACAAGAAAATATATAAGAATATAATAAAATTCACCAAATACTTTTCGTGTATTTATTTATCCAACAGTGAAAAAAAAAATCTTATTACATATAACCTAAAGGAATGAACGTAATGCAGATAACGTTAACAGACAAAATAAACATCACTGTTTACATGTATGAAATGACAGCTTGTTTACCCAACACCTACGGAAGTGAGAGTGGAAATCTCATTAAATTTGATGATTCTAAAGGCAGTAGTAATTAGTAAGATATACTGAACACTGAGATAAGACGAAATGGTATATATACATCATTTATGAATTATGAGTAATGAGATATATGGAAAAAGAGTTCCCAATAATTGTACGCTAAACTATCTATCTATCTACCTATCTATCCGACTATCCACCTACCTATCTATCGATTTGTCAGTCGACCCATCTCTCTATCACCATAAATGAAACGAAACGACAGTCATAGCTCGGCAGTTATCTTAAATACATTAATAACAGCAACAGCGTTACACTAGTAATACCACCATATTGTTGGTGATTAATGATACTGATTATATTGACACTTTTAGAAAGAGGATTAATAGATCAAGAAGATAACAATGCCAATGATGATAACAATAGATGACGATGATATTAACGATGATGACAATAATTGCAATGCTGATAATGATGATAACAATGATTATGGTATTTATTTATTTATTTACATGTATAATGCCTGCTCACACACATATGCACACACAAACAAACAAACACACACACACAAACAGATATACATATATATGTATATATATATATATATATATATATATATATATATATATATATATATATATATATATATATATGTGTGTGTGTGTGTGTGTGTGTGTGTGTGTGTGTGTGTGTGTGTGTGTGTGTGTGTGTGTGTGTGTGTGTGTGTGTGTGTGTGTGTGTGTGTGTATATATATATATATATAATATTATATATATATATATATATATATATATATATATATATATATATATATATACATACGCACAGATACGTACATACATACATACATATTTAGATACACGCACACATCCACACACACACACACACACACACACACACACACACACACACACACACACACACACACACACACACACACACACATATACAAATGTATACACGAGTTGTCTGTGTGTGTGTGTACCCGGAAGATTATGTAAAATAGAAGTCTTTCTAAATAAATGCAATTTGCGATGACCTACTTATGTATAAATAGATTAATCTAAAGTAGATTGCCTTTAATGAATGTTTGTAAAAAGTGGAAACTCGAAATGTGAAATTAGAATTTGCTTCTCGATAATTAATGTTTTATTTTTCGGTAATTCAAGTTTTTCTTTCTAATGAAATAAAATTATTTGATTGAAAAAAAATTGCCTTCGTTATCATCATTCCTACTTTTACTACTTTTTTCCTTATCCTAATGATAACAATAATGATGATAATCATGAGGATGAGGATGATGGAATGATGACAATGACTGTGATAGATATTATAATGGTGATAATGACAATGAAAATGATAACGATGGTGGTGATGATAATTGCAAAGTTACACTGATGATTATTATGATTATGATGATTATTATGATTATTATAATTATCATGATGATTATGATGAAAACAACAACAACAATAATAGCAATAATGGTAGCAGGAGTAGTATAAGTGGTAATGATAAAAAAGAATAATGATAGCAATAATAGCATCAATAATTATAATAATAATGATAACGATAATGATGATAATATCAAAACGTTCGGATAAGACACACCTCTGGTAGAAAAATCTATTCATAACTTTTTGAGTTATCCTGCCAACCAACACACATACGAACAAACAAACTAACTAACTAACCAACGCGATCAGAAACATAACCTTCTTGGCGGAGATTATAATGATAAGACTAATAATGATGATAATAAGCAGTTACTTGATGATAAGTAATAAAGCAAATGCAAATAAAGAAGAAGGATATTGACAACAGTAGTAAAGCTGGTATCATTATTCAGACTATCATTCCCGCATTACCATTATTATTACATTAACTGTCATGATCATTATTGCAACGAGCAAAGCTTTCGCAATTCAGCGCTGGACAAAGAAGCAGTGATTGCCGATGCAAATGAAGGGTTATCAGATCGCTCGAAATCTTGCAATAATGCAGTTTCCTCTCCTTTCCCCCTCTAGAAAAAAGAAACAGAAAAAAAGGTAAAAAATAAGAAAAAGAAGAAGAAAAAGAAAAAAAAATAAGAAAAAAGAAAAAACGAAGAAAAAAAGAAGAAAAAGAAAAAAAGAAAAAAAGGAAAAATAAGAAAATAAGAGCATTAAAAGGTTAAAATCAAATAAAGATAAAAATGAAATTAAAGAAAAAAATGAAAAACGAAACGAAAAGCAGAGAAAACATGCATCACATATGAATTATAGTTGCGTGCCATTTAGTACCTTAGGCACAGGGACGAATAAGGTTCATAGTCGAATGCATCGGAGAACAGAAATAGAGTGGGAACTTAATCAATCATTTGTGATTATTATGATTATCTCTATCATTTCAAATCATCATTATTCTCATCACTGTTGATATTATCTTTATTATCATTACTATTCTATCATCATCATCAATTTAATAAATCTAATATTCACATAAAGGATAGTGATTCTGCTGCCGAACGATGATGATACAAATTTCACATCAACATAGCAGCATACATTATTTGATAAAATGAATAAGTCTATCTTTGAGATTATGGAGCTGGGGGGGGGGGGTAAATTGGGACGTTTCCTTAATGCATCAAAATGGCTCCCGCTGGAATAAGATTAGAGGATAATATATGATTCTTATCTCTAAATTATCTTAGGGGAGGTAAGCCTATTTTCTATGCCAAGATTTTGAGGTGATTTTACCTTTTTTTAAATTGATCTTTTCACTGTTTTCTTTCTTTTTTTAACTCTCTTTTTCTTTGTCTATCGTTTGAACATTTTTCTATCTTCTTTCATCTTATCAAGTCTCTCTTCCTCTCTGTATTCCTTTCTCCTTCTTTTTCTTTTTCCCTCTCATTTCCCAATCCTCTTTCTTTCTCTCTCTCTCTCTCTCAGTCGGCTATCTGTCTTCCCTCTTCTCTCTCCCTCTAAAGTCTCCTCTATATCTACATTCTCTCTCTCAGTCTCCTCGTTCCTCTCTCTCCTGTCTCTTCTCTACCATATCTCTCTCTCTCTTAGTCTCCTCTCTACCTTCTCTCTCTCTCTTTTTCTCAGTCTCCTCGCTGCCCCCCCCCCTCTCTCATTTTCTTTTCTCCTCTCTCTCTCAAGTCTTCTCTCTCCCCCCTCTCTCTCTCTTTTTCTCAGTCTCCTCTTTACCCCCCCCCTCTCCTTCTCTTTTCTCCTCTCTCTCTCTTTCAAGTCTCCTCTCTACCCTCTCTCTCTCTTTCTGTCTCCTCTTTATCCCCCCTTTCTCCTCTATCTCTCCCAAGTCTTTTCTTCTGCCCTCTCTCTCTCTCTCTCTCTTGTAGTCTCCTCTCAACCCCCCCCCCCTCCCCCACTCTCTCTCATTCTCTTTTCTCCTCTCTCTCTCTCTCTATCTCAGTCTCCTCCTCTCTTTCTTTCTC
The DNA here is from genome assembly GCF_042767895.1 of Penaeus vannamei. Lineage (NCBI taxonomy): Eukaryota > Metazoa > Arthropoda > Malacostraca > Decapoda > Penaeidae > Penaeus > Penaeus vannamei. The sequence continues at coordinate 30,673,404 of NC_091552.1, read as the reverse complement.
ATTTCTCCTCTCTCTCTCTCAAGTATCCTCTCTACCCCCTCTCTCTCTTTCTGTCTACTCTCTGCACCCCCTCTCTCTATCTCATTTTCTTTTCTCCTCTCTCCCAAGTCTTCTCTCTACCCTCTCTCTTTCTCTTTCTTTCTCGGTTTCCTCTTTACCCCCCCCTCTCTCTCTCAAATCTCCTCTCTCTCTCGCTCTCTCAAATCTCCTTTCTTCCCTCTCCCTCCCTCCCTCTTTTCCCGTCTTCCCCACAATGCCCCCAAGCACGTATAATACTCTCCACTGCACAAACTCATAAATAGTGACTTGCAAGAGCAGTGCATTTTCCTTGCCATGAAGCGAATGCAGAAGACCAATATGCAACTTTGGTTATGATCACGTGGTTGCGTAATATTGAAGGCTAGTCGCTCGGTCTTTGCATCGGAGGAGCTCGGGTTGCATGCGAGGAACATTATGCAAGGAGAAAAGGAGTGGAGGAGATGGTGTAAGATGGTATATATATATATATATATATATATATATATATATATATATATATATATATATATATATATATATATGTATATATATATGTGAATATATATATATATATATATATATATATATATATATATATATATATATAACATATTATATATATATATATATATATATATATATAATATATATATATATATATATATATATATATATATATATATATATATATATATATATATATATATATATATATATATATATAAATATATATATATATATATATATATATATATATATATATATATATATATATATATATATATATATACACACCCCACATATATTCATATATGTATATATATATATATATATATATATATATATATATATATCACATATATATACATACATACATACATATATATATATATATATATATATATATATATATATATATATATATATATATATATATATATATATATATATATATTTATATATATATATATATATATTTATATATATATGTATGTATGCATATAGGTATACACACCTTAATGAAACTCATGTTTGGGAAGTGTGGTATAACAGCATCAAAGACTTAACTCGTTTTCTTTAGGTTAGGCTTATCGCTTCCGTTTTAAGAGGAAAGTGTCACAGTTTTGTTTCTGAGGTACCGTATGTTTTTTTTCTTTTCTTTTCTTTCCATATAAAAGGGCTCGAGAGTTGGAGCTGATTTATTTCGTGGGGGTCGTCTTAGCCGGCGAATATAGGCCTAAAACCTTGAATTTTCGGGGTCGACTTATGTGCCGCGTGTACGGTACGTGGACACATATCTCATTCATTTTTTTCTTATTCCTTCTTTTTCCATTGGTTCTTTCCCATTACCTTTCCTTTCCTCTTTCCTTCTTTTTCCTCCCATTCTTTCCCATCACCTTTCCTTTCCTCTTTCCTTCTCTGTCTCTGTCATCCTCCTCTTCCTAATCCTTATCAGTATTGCCCCTTCGTCTCATTCTCTCTTTTTTATTCGTACTTTTCACCTTTACTCTCCTTTTCATTACCACTTTTATCCACCCTCCTCTCTCGCACCTCCCCCACCTCCCCCACCTCCCCCGCCCTCAATAACGTTTCATTACTCCCGCACCGAACCGCCGCCGAGAGATTCCGAAGCAAATTACGCCCTACTTTGGGTGGGGAAATATGGCACACTTGCCTACACACTCTTTTTGCATATGCTTTGTCTACCCCCTCCTCCCCCGCCCACCCTCCCCATCCCCTCCATCCCAATTGCAATCTCCACCCCCTCCCCCTGTCCACCCGCCCACCCCAGGACCTCTTCTGTATTGGCTGTAGCGCCGTCTTTACGAGGACGTGAACGTAGCGCAGCCAGCTGAGGCTCCTGTAAGGCGAAGGTGGGGGGGGGGGAGATGGGTTGTAGTAGACTCGTTGGTTTCTTGGAGGAGGAGCTGTGTGACTTGACCTGGAACGAAATTGACCGAGGGCATATGTGTGTGTACTCAAAAAGGTACAGACTTCCATTTATGTGACGAAGCACACGCACGCACGCACGCACACACACACACACATACCCACCCACACACACACGAACCTAATCACTTTCAACTTCTTACAAGATATGAAGAAGCAATCCCCTTGCCAACTCTTCCTAATCGAACCTTTCCTCTCCCTTCCCCTCCCCCCTCTCCTCCATTCAGATACCCTTCCCCTCCCTCCATTCCCCACCTCCCTTCCTTCTCCCTTTCATCTAATCCTTCCTCCCTGCCTCCTACTCTCCTTCCCTTCTCCGTTTCCCCCAGTCTTTCCCTCTGCCTGTTACTCTCTCATTTCTTCTTACTCTCCCAACCCGATACGCAAGTACTCTCTACTTCCTTACTTACCTATCCTACCTTCTCCTTCCCTGGCACGTTCCTTTCACCCTCTCCCTTGATATTGTTCTTCTCCCTCCCTTTATTCCTGGGCAATCATCTGTCCTCCCTTATTCTCTTGCACCTCCTCCTGCATTTTCTTCTACTGTTCTTACTCTCCCTTCCTTGCAATTTCCTCACTTTCTTTATTTCATTCCCCCCCTTCTCTGCTCTACACCGTCCGACGCTTCTCCCTTAACCTCCTAATCCTTTCTGGTCATTCTCTCCCTTCCCTTTTTCCCTGACACGCTTTCATCTTTACCCTCCTTCCCTCCTTCCCCCTATCTCTCCCTCTCCCCGAGATATCCCTCACTATTTTCTATCCCCTTACTCCTTCCCTCCCTCTTCCCTATCCTCATTCTATCCCCCCATCCTGGTCTTCCATCCACCACCCAACCCCTATCCTACCTCAGCCCTCTCTCCACTCCCACCCTCCCTCACTCCACCCTCTGTCCCCTGCCTCACCCCTACTCGTATCCTCCCTTTGCCCTCTACCCCTTCTCTTACCCATCCTATTTCCCATCCTGTCTACTTCTCCCTATTCTCCCAATCCTTCACACTTTCCCTTACTTCTTCCCCCCCCCCCCCCCCCCTTTCATCCCAATCGCTGTTCTTCTATCCTATCCTTTTATCTAACCCACTCCCTCTCAGCCTTCTCTCCTATCCCTGTCCCATCCTCGCTTCCCATCCCTTCATCTCAGTCCCTGTCTATGTAGGCCTACTTCTCAGCCTTTCTATCCTTCCTCTCACTTCTTTCCAACTCTCCCGAGCCATCCCTATCCCTCATCATCCCCTTCCTTCTATTCCTCTGTTCATCGTCCTTTTCTCCTCCGTCAGCTCTCTCCCTTATCCTTTCTTCCCTCTCTTCAATCCTTCTTCACTCCCTCCCTGCGTCCCCTATTCTATGCCTCTTCCTCCCCCCTCCTTCAACACTCCTATCCCTACCTCTCTCGTCCTTCCTTTCCGGTCTACTTCTATCCTTCCTTCCGTTTCTTTCCTTTTCTTACAAGCCTTCCCTCCTACCTTCAAGTTCCCTCCCTCCTACACCCCTACCTTCCTTGTTCCTTGCCCCTTCCTTTCCTCCCCACTTCCCCCTACTCTCCTACTCTTCCCCGACCTTCCTTCCCTTCTCCCCCCTTTCTCCTATCCTTCCTCACTTTGCTTCCCTTCTTCCTATCCTCCCCCTTCTCCCTCTCCCTTCCTCCCGACACCAACCCTTACTCCTTGCTTCACCCCCTCTCCCTCTCCCCTCCTCCCAAGACCCCATCCCCTTCCTCCCTCCCCCTTCTCCTCCTCCTCCCAAGACCCCAGCCCCTTCCTTCTACCCTCCCCCTTTTCCCCCTCCCTCCTGCCCCCCTCTCCCCTCCTCCCAAGACCCATACCCCTTCTTTCTACTCTCTCCCTTCATCCCAAGACCCCATCACCTTCCTCCTACCCTCCACCCTGCCCCCCCCTCTCCACTCCATCCAAGACCCCAGCCCCTTACTCCTACCCCCCCCCCCTCCTCCCCTCCTCCCAAGACCCCCGGATTCGGATTCAGTCGACAATTGACACGTCGGTTGGATTACGACCCGCGGCCAACCGAGAGTCCGATTAATCCCGTTTAAGCGGATTATGCCCTCGTAATAATGGCTCCTCTCCCACCTTCCCCACCTCCTCCTCCTCACCCCCCCTCACTCCCCCGACTCTCCCCTGTACCCTTACCCCACCTTATACCTTCCCCTTCTTACCCCTCCTCCTTCCTTCTCCTGTCCTCTCCCCTCCTCTCCCCTCCCCTTCCCTTCCCTTTCTCCAGCCCCCCCCCCCACCACCACCTCCCTCCTCACCCCTATCTAATCTGTAATAGTTGGATGCTTCTGTTGTCTCTTTGGCGTGAGATCCGGGGGCGGGGGGGCTGAGGCGAGGTTGATACGATGGGAGGGAGAAGGGAGGAGGGAGAGGGAGGGAGAGGGAGGGAAAGGTATAGAGGGAGGAGGGGGAGGGAGACGGGTAGGAGGTGGAGGAGGGGGAAGGAGAGAGGAGGGGTAGGGAGACGGGTAGGAGGTGGAGGAGGGGGAAGGAGGGAGGGGGAGGGAGGGAGGAGGGGTAGGGAGACGGGTAAGAGGTGGAGGAGGGGGAAAGAGGGAGGAAGAGGAGGGAGACGGGTAAGAGGTGTTATGTTAACTCAATTTAATGAACATTGCTTGTGTTATTTTTTTAGTGTTGAAGTTTGTTATAAATATTGTTAAAGCAGACAGACAGAAAATGAATTGCAAGGAAACAATGAATCAACAAAATCATTATTAAAATTAAAAGGTGATAGAATATTAAACAATAACAAATGCAACGACAACAATGATGATGATTATTATGATTAGATATCAACAAAACAACAACAACAGGAGCCACAGCAGCAAAACGAGCAAAAAATGAGAACAAGAACAAAAACAAAGATATATAACAACAACACGAGTAATAGAATAACACCTTGAGAACGCATCCATCAAATACAACCCACCAAACAGTAAAACTTTATCCATTCATAAATAGAATTCATCAAATAAATCAGAATCTGAGGCGAAACAAGAAGAAAAAAACGTGAATACGGAGAAAATATATGAGTACAACTTGATGCATTGAGATTAACAGCGCATGTTGTCTGGAATGCTTTGGAATTATTTGCGGTGAAAAATTGCTTGGGAGAGAAAGAGAGAGAGAGAGGAGAGAGAGAGAGAGAGAGAGAGAGAGAGAGAGAGAGAGAGAGAGAGAGAGAGAGAGAGAGAGAGAGAGAGAGAGAGAGAGAGAGAGAGAGAGCGAGAGAGGAGAGAGAGAGAGCGAGAGAGAGAGAGAGAGAGGAGAGAGAGGTCAGGGTCATCTCTGTCACTGACCCTAGCATCCCTGTTCTCTGGCGAAACGGAAATGCCATCAGTTACTTTTGCGTTGGCAGCCATGTTCTTAAATTCATGACTTGCATGTTATTCTCGCGCTAATCTCCTCCAACATACGTAGACAGCTTGCCGGTTTTCTGTGACGCACAGCATAAAAAAAACGTGACAAAACACTCAGCTTACTCAGTACAGTGCTGCCCCCGTCATCTCCCATGTCACAAGTGTCGTCCTCCACTCCAACTTTATTCATTACTTTACAGTACAAGAGTACTTTGCTACACAGGTCCTGTCCATCCCCGGTGGATCTGAGCAAAGCGAAGGACAAGGGTGAGGCTGTGTGGCAGCTGCATGGGTAAATATTAGCATAATTTTTAAAGATTTAAACCTGGCTGAATATGACGCTAGATACTTTATTTGCATGTCCTCGTGTATACTAATCGATTTTTTCGTCCTTCAGGCAAAGGAATTAAATTCTATAAAATCACTAAGTACAAAATTCATTAAATACAAGACTTACAAAACCAATCTCAGGGAGATTCAGGGATATGACATAAGGCAAGGATTAGGGTTAGAAGTAAACAAGCAGATTAAGTGTGTCTTATCTACGCTATTGTTTACGGTTAAGGTTTGGTTTAAGGTTGTAGTCCACTCATAATCGTTCAGACCGATAGAGGAGATAAGCACACAGATGAGGCTCCAGCCACACACCTTCAGAAAACAGTTATATATTCATGAACTTCAGCGTATCACGGGGAGAAAATGTTTGTTAAGAGTGTGGTGTAAGAGTAATGGATTAAATGTTTGTGTAAGTACTTTGGATGTGTCTCTTCTGTATTTTTCATTTCTGTTGAAAGTGAGTCTTGAGCCTTGGAATAGAGGGAATTCCAGATCACAGACCCAAATACGCGATTGAGTGACGGAAAGAGGATCCGATAAAGAGGACAGTAATCAAAGGCAGGGAGAACTATTTTTTTTTAATACGCGAGATTGGCCTTTGGAAACATCGCCATTTCGTCAACAGCATTTTCATTTACATCTGAATTATATTTCTTGCTATGCTTTTATAACCTTTTGCACTTTGTGGAGATGAGTGGTAACAGACTTTTGGAGTTGTCTTTTAAGTAGTGATTCGTGGAAGCAGCCATTGAAAGGCTCGGCAGTGCCACGTGGACTATCGACAAGGCACCAGCGTCCGGGAAATTTTCATACTCATTGGCGGGAAGTATACAAGACCACTTACAAGGGGTGGATGTACTTGCATCCACGCGAACCAACATTTTTCTCGGAGTAAAGGAGGGGGAATAAGAGTGGGGCGAGGAGGAGATAATAGAAAAGGAAATTATTAGAATAAGTAGGTTTCGAGGTCTGACCCTAGGCTCTGCCAGACTGATGAGTTATTTCGCTCTTGCCACTTTCCCGCATTCTGCTAGATTTACAGCACTTTCTTTCGCCCATTTGGTCAGTAAAAGTGCTCTTTGAGTCCTTGTTATCCTACCCTATATATATATATATATATATATATATATATATATATATATATATATATATATATATATATATCTTTTCTACAAACTTAGAGTATTCAAATCCAACTCTCGGATCTGATGTAAGCATATAACAGTGATTATTGCTGATTAATATTTTCTAGGTTTTCAGCTAGGCCCTCGTGAGATGCGATTTTGTTTTACCAGTTCAGCAATAGTAACTTTGATGCGGTAGCTATCGATCCTTTTAGTTCTTTACGGTTTTAAACATTTATTTTTGCCAAGTTTCCTCTAGTATTATTTTGCCGCTTTAATAACTGGTGTTTTATTATTCCAATATTGCTTGTAGCAGTTCTGCATCGTTATTCCCAGTGTCTGCTACTTGAGTTTATTATACCGATAGAGAGGACTGTAATTCATGGATTATACAATATGTTCGTACGAATACACTTTCTGTTCACAGGGAAAATTTACCTTGTAATTTATTAACTGT
>NC_091552.1:30651155-30658655 GCF_042767895.1 Penaeus vannamei | reverse complement strand
TCTTCACCAAATGTTCATGACGAAACTTATACATGAGCAAGATTACGTTGAAAATGGATTTTAGTGCAATGATAATTCTGTGCTCTATTGGTAAATAAAAAAATTACGTGTAATTGATATTATTTTCAAGTTGATGGTTGTAAGAAGAACTGTATATGCAACATGCATGTATTTATATAGATACACACAGAAACACATATATACATACATTTCTCTCTCTATCTCTCTCTGTTAATCTTAATCTGCATTTATCTTGTGCTTATGTATGAGTTTTTTTTTTTTTTTGTTTATTTTGTGAACTGCATGAGATTTGTAATTCTCTGAACCATGTTTCGAATGCATCAGCAATAATCTTAGCTACAATTAAATGTGAATTTCGTTTACGCAAAACATTATGCACAAGGGTGAATAATAAAAAAAAGTAAAGTACAATTTCAAAAAGCTGATAAACTGAAAACGTGTTTGACTAATAACTGCGCCACAAAGGTAGTAAAAAACATAGCGAACTCCATACTAATAACACTAATTACACTCCGGGAGGCTAACACTCATTATCTTAAGTGACTGAGCATTGGGCCAGGTCTAAGGTGACCAAGGATGAGTGAGAGAGAGAGAGGGGGGGAGGGATAGACAGATAGAGATAGAGATAAAGATAGACAGATAGATAGATAGATAGATAGAGATAGATAGATAGATAGATAGATAGATAGATAGATAGATAGATAGATAGATAGATAGATAGATAGATAGATAGATAGATAGAGAGAGAGAGAGAGAGAAAGAGAGAGTGTGTGTGTGAGAGAAAGAATGAGAAAGAGAGAGAAGAGAGAGAGAGAGAGAGAGAGAGACAGAGAGAGAGAGAGAGACAGAGAGAGAAAGAGAGAGAGAAGAGAGAGAGAGAGAGAGAGAGGGAGAGAGAGAGAGAGAGAGACAGAGAGAGAGAGAGAGAGAGAGAGAGAGAGAGAGAGAGAGAGAGAGAGAGAGAGAGAGAGAGAGAGAGAGAGAGAGAGAGAGAGAGAGAGAGAGAGAGAGAGAGAGAGAGAGAGAGAGACAGAGAGAGAGAGAGAGAGAGAGAGAGAGAGAGAGAGAGAGAGAGAGAGAGAGAGAGAGAGAGAGAGAGAGAGAGAGAGAGAGAGAGAGAGAGAGAGAGAGAGAGAGAGAGAGGCAGAGGTAGAAACACAGAGACACATAGGAACAAAAAACAGGAGAAAATGAGAGCCGAGACACACAATTGATACCCCATGCACCAAGCCACCTACACACACAAACACAAACACAAGTGTACAAGAGGACGTTAGTTTTGTGTCTCGTCTCCGCCTCTATCCCATGCAGTAAACAAAGGTAGTAGAAACAGAGCGATCCCCATACTGATAACAGTAATTCCAACTCGGTAAGCTAACACTCATTATTTTAAGTGACTGTACACACGTCCACGTCTAAATTGGCCAAGAATAAGGTTAGGTTTTGCAGTGTCTAATATATTAAGGAAGAGAGAAGTAAGAAAGCAAAGGAATGAGTAACAGGGAAGAGTAATAACAGGAAGAGAAAAGGTAAATGAATGATATATGCGAAATATGCGAGGTAAACCGAATTAAATCAGTAAGATATGATAACTAGATAAGCGAAAAAGAGCCAGGATAAACTTGACACATTCAATAACAAAGGAGAGAAATAGGCAGAAGAAACCAGATAGATAATGAAAGACAAACATTACCTCGAGGAAACGAGATAAATCATACATAAAACAGACACACAGCCTAGCGGTTCTCACCCTGCTTGTCGTGAAACCCCCTCCGCACGCACGGAAGGCGGCACAAGCAATCACAGTGCTCCAACAAACTTCAAGCACACAAACACTCTCAAAGCTTGATTACCACAAGAGCACGCACACACACACAGACACACGCAACCACACGGGCACACGTATGGAGGGAAAGTTCGGGTGGACTGAATTCAATTTGCATTTACACATATGCGTGTATGTGTGAGAGTTCAAGTGGTGTCTGCGTTTATACAGGTGGGTCGAAAGTTTGGAAAAGAGAGGGCAGGAGAGGGAGGGGAGGAGGTAGAAGCGAAGGAGGAGGAGGAGGAGGAAGAAGAAAAGGAGGAAGAGAGAAAGCAAGAGAGAGAAAATGAGAGAGATACAGACGCAGGCACACACACACACACACACACACAGACGCACACACACACACACACACACACACACACACACACACACACACACACACACAGAGAAAGAGAGAGAGAGAGAGAGAGAGAGAGAGAGAGAGAGAGAGAGAGAGAGAGAGAGAGAGAGAGAGAGAGAGAGAGAGAGAGAGAGAGAGAGAGAGGCAGAAGCAGAAACACAGACAGAGAAACAGAAACAGCAGGATAGAATAAGAGCAGAGACAAAATTTTCACCCCGTGCACCCAACCACCTACACACACAAACACAAGGACACAAGTATACAAACGTATGTTAGTCTTGTGTCTTCGTCTTTGCATCAATCCCATGAAATAAACACCAATGCCCAAGCAGTCCCTGTAAAGCAAATGAGTACACCATTAGTGTGTATTTGTATATCGCATTGAGTCTGTTTGATGGAAAAGGAGGGAAGGGTGGGAAGGAGATAGGGAGAAAGGGAAAGAAATGCAAGTAACACACACACACACACACACGCACACACACACACACACACACACACACACACACACACACACGCACACACACACACACACACAGAGAGAGAGAGAGAGAGAGAGAGAGAGAGAGAGAGAGAGAGAGAGAGAGAGAGAGAGAGAGAGAGAGAGAGAGAGAGAGAGAGAGAGAGAGAGAGAGAGAGCAGATAGAAAACTTTATCTCCGTCAGCTGTACTACACCTAGTTTCTGCTTCTCTGTAGTATGGGTCTTCACCTTCGAATGATAATTTGTCTAAATGACCGTCCTTGTCCCAAAGACTATCCAATAGGTTCAGCAAAGTGGCGCTCGAATATTCTGCTCTGAGAAATTAGTCAAGGGACATTTCTAGATGCAGCGTTTATCTAGACAGAGAGCCTGGAAAGTGTACGATGACTCTCACTAAAGACAGAGGCGTGTAGGCATAGTATGTAGCTGGATATTTTGCATCACTTCGGCTTGTGCGTGCGTGCGTGCGTGTGTGTGTGTGTGTGTGTGTGTGTGTGTGTGTGTGTGTGTGTGTGTGTGTGTGTGTGTGTGTGTGTGTGTGTGTGTGTGTGTGTGTGTGTGTGTGTGTGTGTGAGTGTGTGTGTGTGTGTGTGTGTGTGTCTATATATGTATATATAAATATATGTATGCATATATATACCTATATGTATGTATATATATATATATATATATATATATATATATATATATATATATATATATGTATGTATGTATGTATGTATATGTATATATATATATTTATATCATAAAGGCGCATTAGGCCAATTTAGATGACATTTTAAGGAATTAGAAGCACTCAGAGAACGCATACCTCCGCCAAGGCACGGAAACATAGTCTGCTTGTCGAAAGTAGTAAAGGTAAAGATAATGATAATAGTAACTGATTTAATCATTTTACAAAATCCTCCGGTAAAGATTTCATAAAATAATAAAGTTATCCTGCTAACTAACTATCTAACCAACGCGACCGAAACATAACCTCTTTGGCCTAGGTAATAATATCGTCAGTATCAGTCATAATGATAAGGATAATACTGAAGAATAGGATAGCACGAAGAACTGGAAGCAATCAGAGAGCGCATACCTCCGCCAAGGCAATATGGTCACTGATGCGATAAAAATACACTTAAAGAATTCCATAAAATCACCTCTTTCTCAAGTACATAGGTGGCGTCCGTGTTTCCCTCTCTCGCAATGCTAATGAAATCTTTAAAAAAATCTGGATCAGGATTATAATCACGACCAGAATTTATTGGCACCTAAATCGGGCTAAGACATACCTCTATCCATAACTTTTTTGAGTTATCCTACTAACCAACTAACAAACAAACAGGCAAACTAACTAATCAACTAACCAACGATATCAAAAACATAACCCCCAAGACGGCAATAATGATGATTGTCAGAAATGTGAAAATAAAGAATGTAGAGCGAAATTCCAAAATGTTAAGAGCAATAATCATAATAGGGATGATAATATGATGAAAACAATGATGATACTAATAATGATATCAATGATGATGATATTGAAAATGATAATAATACTATAATTATTATTGCTAATTGCATAATTATTATTATGATATGAGAATGATGATAACAATAAGGATAATAAGGATTATAAAGATAATGATAATAATAGCAATAATAATGAAAATAACAATAATAATCATAATAATAACGATAATGATAATTATGATAATAATAATAAAAGTAGTAGTAGTAGTAATAATGATAATCATAGTAATAAAAATGATAAGTGACAACAACAATGATAAGGATAAGGATAAGGATAATAATATCAATAATGATACTAGTGATAATGATAATAATAACAATAACAACGATAATAGTGATAATGATAATAACAGCAATAAAAGATCATGAATAATTGTGATAACAGTGACAAAATAGTAATAACAAAGATAACAATGACATTAATGATGATAATGATGATAACATAATAATAAGATAGCAATGATAAAGATAATGATAATTACCTTAACAATGAGGATGATAATAATGATAATAATAATATAATGCTACTGCTAATGATAACAGTAACGATAACGATGATAAAAATAATAAAAATGATGATAATAATCATGATAATAATAGTAATGACAGAAACGAGAATAATGATAAAAATAATGAGGAGGATAACACAAATGATAATCAAATCATAATGATAATGATAAGAAAGAAAAGAATGCAGAAGACACGAGAAAGCAATTCACTCATGCTTTCATTCTTGCCACCCCCACCCCCTCGTCCCCCATCTCCCCTCTAACCCCCTTTGCATGTCACTCGGAGCGAAAGTAACTGAAGGCAGGAGGGGGAGGAGGTAGGAGGGGCAGGGATGGGGGGAGGCTGGAGGGGGAGGGATGGGGGGGAGGCAGGAGGGGGAGGGATGGGGGAGGAGGCAGGAGGGGGAGGGATGGGGGGAGGCAGGAGGGGGAGGGATGGGGGGAGGCAGGAGGGGAGGGATGGGGGAGGCAGGAGGGGGTGTCAGACACTTAAATCCTAACACATGCTGAAGGAAGATTGTTGGAGGGACGAGGGAGTGGGGGGAGATATGTGAGAGGAGAGGGGAGAAGAGAGAAAGAGAGAAGAGAGGAGAGAGAGAGAGAGAGGGTAGGAGAGAGAGAAGAGAGGAGAGAGAGAGAGAAGAGAGGGAGAGAGAGAAGAGAGAGAGAGAGAGAGAGAGAGAGAGAGAGAGAGAGAGAGAGAGAGAGAGAGAGAGAGAGAGAGAGAGAGAGAGAGAGAGAGAGAGAGAGAGAGAGAGAGAGTAAATGGGGAGAGAGAGGTAAATGGGGAGAGTGAGGGAAGAGAGAGAGAGAGAGGAAAGGAGAGAGAGAAGAGAGGAGAGAGGGAGAAAAGAGGAGAGAGAGAGGTAAATTGGGGAGAGTGAAGGAAGGGGGAGAGGAGAGGAAGAAATTATAGCACATGTTTAAGGGAATAGTGTGGAACAGGAAGGGGAAGGTCAGAGGGCAGAGGGAAGCAAAAGGGAAGAGGAGAAGAGAGAGGAGGAGAGGAGAGAGGGAACTAAGGGAAAAACGCGATGAGAGTGAGGAAAGGAGAGAGGGAGATGTATAAAAGGAATAGGATAGAAGGAGACGGTATGACGATGGAGGGGGAGACGAGAGAAGAAGGGAGAGGCGAGAGAGAGAAGTTGAGAGAGGGAGGGAAAGAGAGATTCAGTGATGGAGAGAAGGAAGGAAGAGAAGGAAGGGAAGGAAGGTATGGGATGAGGCATGGAAAAGACAGAAAGGCGAAGGGAGGGGATAGAGGACCAAGAAGAGAATGGGAAAGAGACAAAAGCAGAGAACGCTGCAGAGGTCAGAGGAGGAAGCGACGTTTCGAAAGTGGAAGGAAGAGCAAGCGCGGAGTGAGGCGGGGGAGGGGGGGGAGAGGGCGGGAGGGGGAGTCCGAGTGCCAGTGAGAGGGGTTGAGTGGGCAAGGGAGGGGATCGGGGGTGCCAATGAGGGCTTGGAGAGGGAAAGGAGGAGGAGAGGGGGTCCGAGTGCCATCATTTGAACGGCCCTCTGCAACACACAGGGCGAAAATATTACCATATGATATTGCGTTTTCTTCTGCTTTGAAGGGGGCACTTATGTATTTCTTTGTCTGCTCCGTCTCGACTCCTTTGAAGAGAAATATTGGCGTGTGAAGAGATCATTCTCTCTTATTCTTTCTTTCTTTCTTTTATTGCCTTTATCCGGCTCTCTTTCCAGCCCAATTTCTGCTTTTCTCCACCCCTCTCTCTATCTGAACACAGTATGCCACATTCTCTCTCTTTTTTTCTCTCACTCTCTCTCTGACTCTTTCACTCGCTCATTCAGTCTTTCTCTCTTCCTTCTATTTAAACATAAGCCTAAATATGAAGATATCAAAGTTCGAACCGTGTTCATCGTGACAGGCATAGAAAAGGTATAAAAGGGAATTAATATCTTCTCAATATAAGACATGAATTTAACCGGTTTCCACTGTATGTCCGCTCGAACGAAGATGTAACAGAAAACGGTCTAATGCGCCTCTTGTTCTTTGAAGATATTCATTATGATTCATATGTTTTCTACACCTTTCAGGCTTTTTCTCGGTCTTATCTTAAGAACCTTTCTGTTTCTCTCCCATTATCTAAATGTCAGTTTCTCAAGTTTTATTTTATTTTCTTTATTTTTATTTCAAATCCACCAAAGTGTCTGTCTGTCACTGTCTCTCGCTCATCTCCTTGTTCTGTCATTTCTTCATACACTTTTTATTTCCTGACTTATTCGGCCTTTCTCTTATTCCCGTGAGATGTTCGTGTGCATGAAATAAATTCTTTTTCTTTTGCATGAAGTCAATATCATAGTGATACTGATACATATACTAATACTAATAGCTAATACTAGGAGTAATAACAATATTGCTACTAATGACGATGATGGGGATCAAAATGAAAATGATAATGATAATGATACCATTAATAATGATAATAGTAGTAATGATAATGAAAGAACTGATAGCAATAGTTAATGATAATAATAATAATGATAATGATAACATTAATAATGATAATAATATTGATAATGCTAATAATAACTATAATAACAATGATAAGAATAACTGATAATGATGATGATATTGATGATGATGATAATAATTATAATAACAATAATGATAAGAACAATGATAATAAAAATAATGATAATGATAATGATAATAGTAGTCATAATGATTAGAAGAAAAAATATCAATGATAAGAAATATAATAATAAGAACAATAATAAGAATATTAGATAGAGATAATGATAATAATAGTAATAACAGTAACACTAATTGTGATGATA
>NC_091552.1:30618655-30623655 GCF_042767895.1 Penaeus vannamei | reverse complement strand
AGCTGGATAGATAAGCTGACAGACAGAGAGAAAAAGGGAGGGACAGAAAGCATGCGTGTGATACAGAGAATATATATATATATATATATATATATATATATATATATATATATATATATATATATATATATATATATATATATATATATATATATATATATATATATATATACACACACACAGTAATAGGTTTGCTCTCAATTTCGCTCACAGCCTTTCCGTAACACAGATTTCAGTATTCTATCCTCTCACTCTTCCCGCCTTGACCTCCTCATCTCAGAATCCTTCCTTGTACACAAGGTGAACCCAGAACTAAACAACTCAACCACCGCAACCACCTTGTTCACCCAATAGACACACACACTTTGGTTCGTTTACCCCTACTTGTATTGCATATATGTTATTTTGTTCCATTTATGTTACTTTGTTCCACTTCTATTTCCTAGTTATTATTATATGTATTCTATTGCCTCCCTTTTACGTATATATTGTTAATGTTCACCATATATTTGTAATTTGTTTTTAACCCCAATTTCAGAACTATTTTTACGCATTATTATTGTCTGTGACTTTTTTTTTATTCTTTTAGCAGTATTGATGATGGAGGTATAGTTATTTCCGAAACGTCTAAATAAACATGAAATTCTTCGCGACTGTGTTAGTGTACCTGTTCATCCATATATATACATATACATATTTATAAATAAATATACATACATACATACATACATATATATATATATATATATATATATATATATATATATATATATATATATATATATATATATATATATATATATATATATATATATATATATATATATATATATATATATATATATATATATATATATATATATATATATATATATATATATATATATATATACACACATATACACATGTCAGTTATGCATTCGTTGCGACTGTTGCAATCAACCGTCAGTTTATGGAAGAGCGGTCTGTGTAATGCAAAATGCTTTCCATTTTGAAGGAACCCGGATATGAAGTGATATCCGATACATGAAGTATTATCACAAGGCCTTTTCTGCAATTCAGGTGAAGAGCAAATTAAACAGCAGGGAGCGAGCTGGCTTTCAAAACTTCAGCGATAGAAGAGTCTCGCAAAGCACACACACGCACGCACACGAGCTCCTCCCAAGATAGTTCCCGTGAATGCTCCAAGATCCATTAGCTATTCTTGAGTTTTACAACCTTGGGTTTACGTGTGTCCTGAAAAAGTTGTGGGGATTCTAAGAACCTGAGCCTCATTACGGGTCTTCGAACCGAGAACCACGAACCACAGACTCACTTCTACAAACGTCAATAACCCCGGACTCATTACATTTCTTCTTGAGGTCTGGAAGAATCTGGAAGAAAAAAAGAAATGAAAAATGAAAATGAGAACACCACGTTCACGGCAAATATTCTGCTGCATTTTCCCTGACAGCCTCTCGTGTGTAGACTCTCTGCTGAGGCTGAGGGCCTTGTTTGCTCCCTGCAAGACATCCGAAAAAGACATGTAAATCATGCACACCAGCGGCGCCTTTTCCGTGCACGAGAGGGAAGAAACTCCCACCTTAATCAGGAGAGATCAAGCAGCGCCAGGTGGAGGCGGCCTGGCACTGCTGCAGTGTTGTCTGTGACGCCGTTTTGCAGTCTCGATTTGCAGTTTATATTTCATCAGATATCTCGCTTCGTGCAAGACGTGCAGCTACCTGAATCATGTTATTCATTTAAAAGGTAGAGATTACTATTTATGAAAGGAGAATTCCTACAGCTCGGGTCAAGAGACTACCCAATAATTGAAGACTTACTGCCATGACAATGGAACAAAAAGTACATTATCAGCAATATAAACAATTTTGGCTGCTTTTCTGAGACACACAACTACTGTGCCAGAAACGCGTCTTTTCTAACCAAAAGAGAGCCAGTTACCCATACCTATATATCTATTACAAAACATGACGCTGCGCCGCTTTAGAAGCCTTGCGAACTACGTATTGCACTCTAATACCATGAGCACAAGCAAATAAACTTTTTCATGCTAAGTTGAGAAAGATTAAACCAACGCCAACAGGTGCACATCAAAAAACAACACCGCAGACAGAATCAATGGTCTCTATTAAAACAAACACCAGTGAGCAGAATAACGTTTGCGTATAAGAAGAAAATCCAATCCCAAGCCAACAACACCGTTTCTTGGAACGTCGAGATACACTTACTCAGAGCGAATCGTAGCTACATTAAAAACCGAATAGTAAATGAAAAAAAATAAACATGATAATAATGTTACTGATAATGGATAAATTAAAAATGCAGAATAATAGAATGCATTTATATTTCTGTACTTGTGGCTGTTAAATTTTGTCTGGGCTCACGCGTTGGTATGCTTGCGGTTTGGTTCATACGTCGATTTACGTGTTTGTCTCTCTCGTGGCCTCATCATGCGCTGTGCTTTACGAGTGCGCAGGAGTGGCTCAGTCTCGAGAAAAAATAGATTCATTGCAATTATTTACACTTCTCAACAAAGCGCTGTTTGTTTTGTATTAGGAAAGCGTTTGACACTGACTGGATTAAATCTAGCTGTGCCATTTTATTTTCGAGATGATTATGGCACTTTAGTAGCAATGAAGATTAAGGGAATAAAAAGATGATATAATATCAAAATATTATAATATATATATATATATATATATATATATATATATATATATATATATATATATATATATATATATATATATATATATATATATATATATATATATATATATATATATATATATATATATATATATATATATATGTATTTATATGTATATATACATATATACATATATGCATATGAATATACATATATCTATATATATCTATCTATTTGTCTATTCATCTATGTATCTATACATAAACATACATATATATATATATGTGCATATAAGTATATATTTATCTATCTATTTTATATATGTATATATACATATATAAATGTTGTGTGTGTGTGTGTGTGTGCGAGTGTGTGTGTGTGTGTGTGTGTGTGTGTGCGAGTGTGTGTGTGTGTGTGTGTGTGTGTAAGTGTGTGTGTGTGTGTGTGTGTGTGTGTGTGTGTATGTGTGTGTGTGTGCGCTCGTCATGTGTGTGTATACGTGCGTGTGTGCGCGTGTGCGTGTGCGCGTGTGTGTGTGTCTTTATGTGTGTGTGTGTGTGTGTGCGTGTGTGTGTGTACATGTGTGTGTGTTTATGTGTGTGTGCGTGTGTGTGTACATGTGTGTGTGTTTATGTGTGTGTGCGTGTGTGTGTGTAAATGTGTGTGTGTGTGTATACGTACGTATGCATTTATGTATATCTGTACACACACACACAAAAGCTAAAAGCAAGCAGACCGACAAACACGAATTCCACAGCCGAAAAACCCGCAGTGGAATCCCCCCCCCCAAAAAAAAAAAATCTCTGGTACCCAACTCCCAACACCCCCTTCCCTCCCCCTCCCCCTCGCCTCTCCCCCTTCCCCTTGCCCCCCCCCTCCCACGGCCCTAATCCCGACCATCTCCTAATCTTTCCTTCACCTCCCTCCCCCCCCCCCCCGCCCTCACTCCCTAAGCTCTGGTTCAGATATTCTGGATATCGTAAAGCATTCCAAGGCAAACGGCGTTTTTATGCAAATGAGTTCCGAATTTCCGGCCATGTAATTTGAAATCGCGTTGTCTTGTTAGAACTTTGCACTACGTCTGCGAGGAGGGGTGGGGGGTGGGGGGGGGGGTAGGGTGTTGGGAGGGGGTGGGGGGGTGCATGTGCATTGCGAGATTGGTCCCTTTCGGCTCCTGTGCTTACTCGCTCGCTCTCTCGGGCCGTTGTCTGGGGCTCTCTCTCGCTCTCCCTCTCTCCTTTTTTCGTTCTCTCTCTCTTCCTTCCTTTCTCTCTCTCTCTATCTATCTATCTCTTTCTCACTCTTTCTCACTTTCCCTCCTTTCATCCATCCCCCACCTCTCTCTCTCTCTCTGTCTCTCCCTCCCTCAATCCCTCTTTCTCTCTCTATCTACCTATCTTTCTCTCTCCCCTCCCACTCTCTCTCTATCGATCTTTATCTCTCACCCTCTCCCCTTCCCCTCCTCTCTGTCTCTCTCTCGCATTCTAGATATATATTTTTTCTCACTTTTTTATCGTTCTCTCCCTTCTGGTTTTATCCTCGATTCTCTCTTTTTCTCTCTTTGCATGTCTATCTCTGTTTGTTTGTCTGTCTGTCTGTCTCTGTTTCTTCCTTTGTTTCTTTCTCTCTCTCTCTCTCTCTGTCTGTCTGTCTCTCTCTGTCTGTCTGTCTCTCTTTCTCTCTCTCTCTCTCTCTCTCTCTCTCTCTCTCTCTCTCTCTCTTTCTCTCTCTCTCTCTCTCTCTCCCTCTCTCTCTCTCTCTCTCTCTCTCTCTCTCTCTCTCTCTCTCTCTCTCTCTCTCTCTCTCTCTCTCTCTCTCTCTCTCTCTCTCTCTCAGCTCTCTTTCGTTCTTTGACATTCCAGCTTCATTCTTGCTTTCTTCTTCGCCTCCCCTTCTCATGCTGTTCATTCATCCATATATATATATATTTCTCATCTTCTCAGTTCATCTGTTCTAATCTCCTTTTTTTTCTCTCACTCTCTCTCCCTTTTCTCTCTCTTTCTTGACTGATTCATCTCCCCACCAGTCTTTTCTCTCTTCCCTTCACCCTCTTCTTCTCTTCGAATAATATCTCATTCGCCAACCCATCTTAATCGCAATCTCACGTAAACTATGGAGCCTTTGATGTTGAAATGTGTAAGTAGCTTTTGTTCTGCGTAAGGACTGCAAGGGTATTATCCTCATAGCAGCGACATCTACATCAAAAACTATTACTCCTTCGAACAACAACACTATAACAACACCCAGGTACAATAAGAAGAACTAAACAAAGGAACATTACACGCATATATAACAATACTGCCCCGACTGTCGACAAGAACAACAATAACAAGGACCACAACAGTCACAC
>NC_091552.1:30561155-30566155 GCF_042767895.1 Penaeus vannamei | reverse complement strand
CACACACACACACACACACACACACACACACACACACACACACACACACATATATATATATATATATATATATATATATATATATATATATATATGTATGTGTGTGTGTGTGTGTATGTGTGTGTGTGTATATGTATACATATACACATACATATGAGTGTGTGTATGTACGTACACATACACGCACGCACAATTTTTCTTTATCTTACCAATGCAGTTCCATCCAATTAAATCACTCTCCTGTCCACTGGTATGTTCCTCTTTGATGAACTCTGACTCGTGTTTTCAAAAACTGTCTTGCTCTTTTTTGTTGCTCTTTTTCTTCCCTTTCGTAATTTCCTCCACTTCCCATTCTCAATTTTCCGGTTCCTTATTCTTCTTCCCCTGTCTTTTTTAAATTATCCGCGTTTTCCCCTTATGTCTGTCGTTTATTTGTATTCCCCTTCACACATATTCGTTCGCCGATACCCTTTCTGCTGTGATGTATATATTTCTTTTCCGACTAAATATTCCTTTCATCACCGATTCTCTCTATCTACCCTGTTCTGTAATTCCTTCCCTGAAGCTCTATCTTTTACTTTTTAGAGTTTGTGCCTCTTTTATGCATCTATCTTACATTTTTCTCCTGTCCTTCTTTTCTTCTCTTTATTCCTTTCTCTTCCATTCCCTTCCTTTTCATACTCTGTCTTACTTTCCTCCTCCCATCCCTTCCCTTCTCTCCGTTCCATTTCTCTAACCACATTCACATTCCTTCCCTCGCTTATTCCTCTTTCCCTTCTTTCCCTCTCTTCTCTTCCTCTCCCCTCATTCTCCCTCTCACCTGCTACACACATTTCCTTTCCTCCTTCCCAAACCCCGCTAAACACACCTGCTTCAGGGACAGTGCCACCGTTCACGTCCAACAATGCCAGTTTCCCCTACAGTGCCAATTCCCGGCGCCGTTTTCTACACCGGGGAGCTGTGAGGGTAAACTATTTTTAAGTGAGCGCGTCGCATTAACTTTTTTTTCTTTTCTTTTTTATGTGTGCTGCTTAGAGGAAAGGCACTTATTCTGTTCTACACTGGTTGCTTGTGTGTATATATATTTTTCTATTTTCTTTTTCTTCCCTTTTCTTTAAATTTGTTCGTTTGTGGTCTTTCTTTTTTTCCCTTTTCTTGGTCAGATTTTATGTATTTTCATAGTTGTGTGCGTATCCACTTTTTTTATCTCGTATTTCCTTGTTCATTTGTATTCACTCATCTATTTGTTTACTTTATCATATTTTCATTGTTTTCTTTCTTTATATTTCTCTTCTATTTTCCACTTCTCATTTATCCCCGTTCACTCCCCCTTCCAACGACCATTCTTCTCTCTCCCTACCTATTCCTTTTTATCAGCGTTTCTCCCCCTTCTGTCTTTCACTCCTTGCTCTCCCATTCTCTTTCGCATGTCTCCTTTGCCTTTCAGTCTCTCATCTTATCACTTTTTGCTTTTCCATTCTTTTATTCACTTTTCCTCCCACTTCCCTTTCGCAATGTCGTGTTTCTCGCTCTTCGTCGGACAGCACTTTCGGGCGAAGGAAACAGCTGACGTCTTCTCTCGCACCTGCGTCTTCTTCTCTTTCTCTTCTTTCTGTGTTTCGTTCTCTTTTTTTTACGTCTATGACTGTTTTCGTTTTGTTGGGTAATTCTATGTCCTTGTGTTTTTTTCTATTCCCCTTTTTCTTATCTCTCTTGCTGTTCCTCCTTCATTCTCTCCCCCCCCTCCTCCTCCCCTTGCTCTTTCTTTTCTTAGCTTTGCTTTCTCCCGTTCCTCCTTTCTTCTCTCCCGCCTTCTTACATCACACCCTCTCTTTCTATCTTTCTTCTCCTTTTTTCCTTCCTTCCCAGCTATCTTCCTCCCCCTACCTCCCGTTCTTTCCCCTTCCCTCTTCCCCTCCTGTTTTTCTTCCTTCCCTCCTTTCTTTCTCCTCCACCCACCCTCCGTTCCTCCCCCCTCCCCCCCTCCCCTGCTGGCTTCCTTCCTTCCCTCCTCTCTTCCTCCTCCTCACTCTCTACCCACCCTCCGTTCCTTCCCTCCCCCCTCTCCCCTCCCCTCCTGACTTCCTCCCTTCCCTCCTCTCTCTCCACCCACCCTCCGTTCCTTCCCTCCCCCCTCCCCTCCTTCTTAATCCTCCTCCATCTCCACCCACCCTCCATTATTTCCCTCTCCCCTCCTGGCTTCCTTCCTTCCCTCCTCTCTCTCTACCCACCCACCGTTCCTTCCCTCCCCCTCTCCCCTCCCCTGCTGGCTTCCTTCCTTCTCTCCTCTCTCCCTCCTTCTCTCTCTCCACCCACCCTTCGTTCCTTCCCTCCCCACTCTCCCCTCCACTCCTGGCTTCCTTCCTTCTCTCCTCTCTACCTCCTCCTCTCTCTCCACCCACCCTTCGTTCCTTCCCTCCCCCCTCTCCCCTCCCCTCCTGGCTTCCTTCCTTCCCTCCTCTCTTCCTCCTCCTCTCTCTCCAACCACTCTCCGTGCCTCCCCCCTTCCCCTGCTGGTTCCTCCCTTCCCTCAATTTCCCGAATTGAAAGGGCTGTTGGCCATTTCCGTGAGATTGTATTTGCGAGGCAGAGTGTGTTATTTCACATTTCATTTTTATCATTGGCTTTTTGGAAAATTTGAAGATACCATTTCCCATCTAAGCATTTTTTCATATATATATCATTGTAAATCGACAAGACTGGCTTGTCATTTCACTCCTTCTCTTCAAAGGATCATTTTTATGCTTCAATCCGTAAAGTATTTGCAACCTCGTCATACATCAAATATTCAGGTAATGTCAACTGCTCTAAACCTTTCAATATTTCTATACATATTTTATTCAATATTTACTATTCCATGGTATTTGATGAGTTGCTTTCACTTCAATACTTGTGCTGGAAATGCTCACGACTCAAAGTGAAGCTTGGTTTTCATACGAGAATTAAGTCATTATATACAGATAATGATGATTGTCATGTTATGTTATGACAGTCAAGGAGTATTTATTACAATGATTCAGTAAGTTGGCAAAAATATAAGTAAAAATGACTTAGACGTCTTTATTGCTGTTGACAGGCTAAAAAGATTTAAGTTATCAAAATAATAATTAAGTTCATAACAGTGCTGGTACTAATTTTGATTAAGAATATAGTGATAGTAATAATGTGTGGGATTATGATAATGATGGCAATGATCATAATCAAAGTGATTATAACGGTAATAATCATGATGATGATGATTGATAATAATGATGATTATAACAATAGTAGTGATATTAAGGCGATGAAAGTGATAAAAATGTTAATAATAATAATGATAATGATGATGACGATGATGATAATAATAATAATAACGACAGCAACAACAACAATAATAATGATAAAAGAAATAACAAGAGTAATAATAATAACAAAAATGATATTGATAAAAAAATGATAATGGTAATAATGATAATAATAATAATGATATTATTAATCAAAATCTAACAACAACGATGACTGATGATGGATGATGATGATGATGATGATTGGTGATGATGATGATGATTGGTGATGATGATGATGATGATGAGGATGATGATTATGATGATGATTGGTGATGATGATGATGATGATGATGATGATGATGATGATGATGATGGTGATGATGATGATAATGATAATGATAATGATAATGATAATGATAATGATAATGATAATGATGATTGGTGATGATGATGATGATGATGATTGGTGGTGGTGGTGATGCTGCTGCTGCTGCTGATGATGATGATGATGATGATGATGATTGGTGGTGGTGATGATGATGATGATAGATGATAAGTAATAATAATAATAATAATAATAATAATAATAACAATAATATTAGTAATAGTAAGAACGACAACAACAACATCAATAGTAAAGGTAATAATAGTGATAATTAGAATAGCGATAATAAGGATGATAATAATAATAATAGTAATAATAATGACAATAATAATGATAGTAATAATAGTTATAAGAATTTTCATTACTATTATTGTTATTATTATTATCATCAATATTTATATAACAGTGATAATGACAGTAATTATAATAATAACGATGATGATGATGATGATGATGATTAATAATATTGATAATATTAATAATAATGATAATATTGATGATAATAATGATATTATTGATCATAATAATCATCATAATTATAATCAATAGCCATGGTGATGATAATGATAATGATAATATGACAAAAATGACAATGATAATTACGATAAGGAATATAATAACATTGGTAATCAGAATAATGTCAATAATAATTATGATTATCATTATGATAGCTAGTAGTAATACTATTACTACTAGCAGAAGTAATAGTATTAGATAAATAAAATGAAATATAATGACAATAATGACAGTGGCATTAATAATGATAATAATGAGATTGATACTACTACTACTACTACTACTACAACTGCTACTACTACTACTATTAATAATAATGATAATAACAATAATAATGATAATAATGATAATAATAATGATAATAATAACAATAATAATGATAATGAAAATCATAATGATTATTCATCCATTCATCATTATCATTCCCATTACTTTTATCATTGCTCACTATCATAGTAACAATATAAATAATAAAAATACTACTATTGATGATAATGATAGCATAATCATAATGATGCAAGTGCCGCTACTATTAATCATCAATTATAGTATCATTAATACTACCATTATAGTTATCATTACCGTTGCTGCTAACATCATCATTACTATTATCACTATCATCATCATTATATAATGTCAAGCCTTTCGATGGTTTCGCCGCCTTCGTCTATTATCTTTCCTGTTCTTGGTGTCAAACCTGCACTCTGGGTCCTTCTTGATAAAGCATTTTTCGTCCTGTTGTCTCCCCCCCCCCCTTACGCATAGCCTGCCTGACCCTTCGACCTGACCTGACCTCCCTTCGGTTCCGTTGCCCTGTCTTCACTTTCCTTCCG
>NC_091552.1:30546155-30551155 GCF_042767895.1 Penaeus vannamei | reverse complement strand
TGCACAATCATCGCCTGTCTCCGAAGTCTGCTTGTGCTTTTGTTGCTTGCAGTTGCTGAAGTTTGTCCTGTACAACGGTCTTGAGGCTCTTGCCAAGTTGTGCGTCACTTGTATTCCCTTTCCTTTTTTTGCTTTCGAAAAGATTTCCCTTTCGTTTTAGGTTTTATTCCGTTCCTTCTTCCTATGCATTTCTTTTAAGACTTTCCTTGGTACACAAACACACAGACATACATATGTACATACACACACAGATTTGTTTACACACACACACACACACACACACACACACACACACACACACACACACACACACACACACACATATATATATATATATATATATATATGTATGTATATATATATATGTATATATATGTACATATATATATATGTACATATATATATATATATATATATATATATATATATATATATATATATATATATATATATATATATATATGTATGTATATATATTTGTCTGTCTAAGTCTATTTGTATATATATATATATATATATATATATATATATATATATATATATATATATATATATTCATATATTCATATATTCATATATATATATATATATATATATATATATATATATATATATATATATATATATATATATATATATATATATATATATATATTTATATATATACATATATACATATATACATACATACATATATATATATATGTATATATATGTAATATATATGTATATATATATATATATATATATATCTCATATATGTATATATATATATCATATATATATATATATATATATATATATATATATATATATATATATATATATATATATATATAGATATATTTCTATTTGTATATATATATATTATATATGTATATATATATATATATATATATATATATATATATATATATATATATATATATATATATATATATATATATATGTATATATAAATATAAGGCTGTTCCTTTCATCCTTCCTTCCCTGGTTCTTCTTTCCCCTTCTCTCCTCTCCTCCATCTCTCCTTTCGCTTCATTTCAAGCGCCAAGACACACGAGCGACCCATGGCCATAGAGCAGCGACCTCACGCTGACCCTCGCGCCCCTCAAAGACCATTTCTTTTCCCCTCTTTCCAACCCCCTCCCCTGGCCCCTCACTCTCCCTCCCCTCTTATAACCTTTCTCCCCCTTTCCCCCTTTCCCCCCTTTTCCACTTGTGTCCCTACCCCGTTCCTTCAATTTCCCTTCCCCCCCCCCCCCCCTTCGAAATGACCTCGCCCCCCCCCCTTCTCATCGCCCAATTCCAGCCCTTATGCCCTCCTGCCCCATCTTCCATGTCCAGTACCCTATCCTTTCCCCCCCTTCGTTGATCCCTTCTCCCCCCCCCCCCCGCCTCTTCTTTACTCCCTTTCCCCCTCTTTCCATCCCCATGTCCATTTGCTTCGGAAATGGAAAAGAGGAGACAGAGATATACATATTTTCTAGATTTCCATTAAAGTTGGGAGATTGTGTGTTCACCTTTGGGGCTTTCTGGAAATGGATGGGGATGGTGTCCCTGTGGGGAAGATGGCGGTCTGGGAGAGGCGGAAGCAGGAAGAAGGAGGCTGGAGGAGGAGGAGGAGGAAGGAGGAAGGAGGAAGGAGGTGGAGGAGGTGGAGGAGAAGGAGAAGGAGGAGGAGGAGGAAGGAAGTGGAGGAGGAGGAGGAAGGAGGTGGAGGTGGAGGAGGAAGGAGGTGGAGGTGGAGGTGGAGGAGGAGGAGGAGGAGGAGGAGGAGGAGGAGGAGGAGGAGGAAGAGGAGGGGGAGGAAGAATGGGAGGAGGAAGAAGGGGAGGAGGAAGAGGAGGAGGGGGAGGAGGAGGAGGAAGAGGAAGGGGAGGAAGAAGGGGATGAGGATGAGGATGAGGAGGAGGAGGAGGAGGAGAAGTAGAAGCAGGAGGAGGAGGAGAAGTAGGAGGAGGAGTAAGGGGAGGATGAGGAAGTGGAGGAGGAGGAGGAAGAGGAGGAGGAAGGAAGCCTCGGAATGGAGGCTCTGGGCAGGAAAGGAGAGGCTGGGTTAAGGAGGAGGAGGAGGAGGAGGGAAGGGAGGGAGATAGGAGGAGAGGAAAAGGGAGGTTCGGATGAGGAGGAGGAGGTAGGGAAATGAGAGGAGGGGGGGAGGAATAGGAGAGGCTGGGGTGAGGAAGACGAAGTGGATTACAAGGGAAAGAAAAGGATGAGGAGGAAGCTAAGATGAAGAGGAAGAAAAGGGAAGAGGGGGTGATAGGAGACATGGCATGGAAGACGGAAAGGAAGAGGATGGAGAAGATGCAAAAGGAGGAGCTAGAAGTAAGAGAAGATCATGGGGAGGAGGATAACTAGGAAGAATTAGAGGAAGAGATGAAATGGAAGGACAAGGATGAAATTGCAATGGAGGAGACATGAAAGAGAAATGGTGATGAAAATGAGGATTACATGGGAAAAAACGTTGAAAAGATAAACGTTAATGAGTCTCCCTACATAGAAAAAAGAAAGAAAAAAGAAAATAGAACAAAAGTGATAAAGAAGAAGAGGGGAGAGGTAAGAAGGAAAAGAAAGAGTAGAAGCGCAATTAAATGAGAGAGAGGAGAGGGACGAAGAGGGACGAGGCAATTAAAAGGACTATAAAGCAGGACAAGAACAAGGAAGGGAGGAATAGGAAAAAGAGAATGAAGGAATATTCTATGGGCTGTAAAGGAAGTAGGGACAAGAGATAAAAAAGACAAAAACAAAAAAAAAAAAAAAAAAAAAAAAAAAAATCGAAAAAAATGATTAAAAAACTAATGATAATGATAATAAGACAGGTATCTTCTCTCTCCCCCTTTCCTTTTCTCTCTTTCCCTCTGTCCCTCTCCCTTCACTCCTCCTTTTCTCTGTATCTCTTTCTTTCTTTCCTTCTCCCCCCCTCCTCTCTCTCTCTCTCTCTATCTCTATCTCGCCCTCTGTCCCTCTCCCTTCCCTCCCCCTCTCTTTTTCTCTTTCTCTCTCCCTCCATCCCTGCGCTCTCTTTATTTTCTCTATATGTCTCTCCCCTTTTCTCATCTATTTCTTTCTCTTTGTCTCTCTTCTCTCTCTCCTTCTGTGACCCTCTCCTTCCCCCTCTCTCTTTCATCTCTCTCTGTCTGTCTCTCTCCTCCCCCCTCTCTCTTTCCTTTCTTTCCCTCTGTCCTTCCCTCCTCTCCCTTTCCCTCCTCTCTCTCCTCTCCCTTCTCACCCCACCTCTCTCTCTTTCTCTTTCTTTCCCTCTGTCTTTCCCTCCTCTCCCTTTCCCCCCTCTCTCTCCTCTCCCTTCTCCCCCCGCCCTCTCTCTTTTTCTCTTTCTTTCCCTCTGTCCTTCCCTCCTCTCCCTTTCCCCCCTCTCTCTCCTCTCCCTTCTCCCCCCCCCTCTCTCTCTCTTTCTCCTTCTTTCCCTCTGTCCTGCCCTCCTCTCCCTTCTCCCCCCCCTTCTCTCTCTCTTTCTCCTTCTTTCCCCCTGTCCTTCCCTCCTCACCGCCCCCCCCCCCTCCACTATCTCTCTCTCTAATCCCTCTCTCCAATTGCCCCTCCCCCCCTCTCTCTCTCTCTTTCTCCTTCTTTCCCTCTCTCCTTCCCTCTTCCCCCTCACCCCCCTTCCCTCCTCCTCCTCACCCCTCCTTCCCTCCATCTCTCTCTCATCCCTCTCTCCCAACGACCAAGATCACCACAAGCGAAGGATTCCTGTCGCGGGCATTTAGAATCCTGTGTTTACGACAGAGCTAGAACGGAGCCCAAGAAAAATGTTGGTGGTCGCGGATTGGGTGCGTGGAATAAGTGTGATTGTGGTTGCTCGGCTGTAAGAGTGCGTGGGGCTTATGAGGGAAAAAAAAGTGTGGGGGATGTGTGGGTATAGCGAATAAAGTGGGGGATTCTGGGCTTGTGGGGGTGAGGTGTGTGTGGGGGGGGAGTGTATGGGTATAGGGAATAAAGTGCGGGATTCTGGGCTTGTGGGGGTGAGGTGGGGGAAAAGTGTGGGTGAACTGTGGGTTAGGGAATAAAGTGGGGGATTGGCTAGTCGTGTGAGAATGAAGTGGGACATTAACTGGTAGTTAGGGAATAAGTGTCGGATTAATAGATAATAATATAGTGATTGTTAAGGCAGGTAGATATGTGTGGGTATAGTTTGTAGTCCGTTGATAGGGTGTCGGAGTGTTGGAGTGTTGGGAAGATAACGCAGCGAAGAAATAAGGTGTAGGTATTGGACGAGGATTTGTGGGGGTGAGAGAAGGGTAGGGTTGTGGGGTTGTGGGGAGTGTGAGAACAGGGTTGGGGGGGTTGGGGACGAAAAAGTGAGAGGATTGGGTAGTGAGGGTCGGCGGGGAGAGGGGTGTAAGGATGAAATGGGATTCAGTGTGGGGGGAAAATGTGGGTGAGGGTTAAAGTGTGGGTGTTTGTAAACGGCACGCTGAGAAAGGCGACATTACGTCCCAAACGCCATCCTGAAATAAAATCCCCTCTATCAAACGGCCGAACAAACGTAAAAACACAAACATCAAACAAACACACACTCACACACAGCCAAACACAACCCCTCATCTCTTCCACACGCTTTATTTGCAGCATCATAAAGAGAAATGCTTCGTCCAGAGTGCAGAGGGCGGCGAGAGCATCCCCTCCCCCCTAAAAAAAAAAAAAACGAGCATAACATCTGGGAGAAAAGATGGAAAGATGGAAGGATTGAAGGGCAGGGGGACGTAATGGTGGAAGGGTGAGAGGGTGAGAGGGTGAGAGGGTGAGAGGGTGAGAGGGTGAGAGGGTGAGAGGGTGGAGGAGTGGCGGAGTGGAGGAGAGGAAAGGCGGAGGAGGAGCACAGATGAAGGTATAACACTTCAGGAGGACAAATGCTCAGAGCCGCTATCACACCCGGGGAAAATTGGAGGGTTTAGCTGCGCGTTCATTTCTCTGTTTCTCTGTTTCTCTCTCTCTCTCTCTCTCTCTCTCTCTCTCTCTCTCTCTCTCTCTCT
>NC_091552.1:30536155-30543655 GCF_042767895.1 Penaeus vannamei | reverse complement strand
AATAATGCAACAATACTACTACTTATAATAATAATAACAATAATAATAAGGGGAAAGAGAGGTAAAGAGAAGAGAGAAACGGAAAGAGAACAAAAGAACCAAGAGAACCAAAAACAGAGACGAAAAGAGAAAGAGAAGGAGAGAGAAGAAAAGAGCAACAGAAAAAGACAGAGTGAGTCCGCGAGCCTCCTGTTGTTTAATGCAAAGAGTTAACTGAAATCCCATACTTCACGCTGGTGTGTCTGATATGATAATTCGCGGTGTCTGAAATATGGTATAAAATGCGTTATGTTCTTTTGATTTATGGCTGAAACGAGACTGAATCTAAAGCCCGGAGAGCTTGGGCGAGCGAGTAAGTTTGTGCGTTTTTCTTTTCGCGTTAAGGAGGCTGTTTTGTGTTTGTGTGGAGGGTAGCTGTGCTTATGTTTGTGTTAAGGCGACTGTGTTTTGTATTTGTGAAAGGGAGTTGTGTGTGTTTGTGAAAGGAGCTATGTTTGTGTGAGAGAGAGACTATGTTCGTGCTTGTGTCTGTGTGAGGGAATCTGTGTCTGTGTTTGTGTAAGAGACTGTTCGTGCTTGTGTCTGTGTGAGGGAATCTGTGTCTGTGTTTGTGTAAGAGACTGTTCGTGCTTGTGTCTGTGTGAGGGAATCTGTGTCTGTGTTTGTGTAAGAGACTGTTCGTGCTTGTGTCTGTGTGAGGGAATCTGTGTATTTGTATTTGTAAGAGGGAGCTGTCTGTGTTTGTGAAAGGAGCTGCGTTTGTGTGAGAGAGAGAGACTGTGTTCGTGTTTGTGTTTGTGAAAGAAGCTGTGTCTGTGCTTGTGTGAGAGAGACTGTGCTCGTGTTTGTTAGGACAGCTGTGGTTGTTTGTATTATGTGTGCTTGCTTAGAGGAAACTGCCTTTGTTATTCTGAGGAGAGCCATACGTGTTTGTTTGAGTGGAGTTGTGTGCATCTGATGAGGGGAACTGGGTTTGTGTGAAGGAAGTTGTGCATGATGTGAAGGGAAATCAACGTGTGAAGGGAGCGGTGTGTATTTGTGTAGGAAAGTGGAATATGTTTATATGAATGTTGGGTAAGGGATGTGTATGATTTTATTTCAATGTTTGAGGTGTTTATTAAGAGAAGTGGTGGTGTGTGTTTGTGCTATGCGTGAATCAAGTGTAGCTGCATTTTTTGTTTTATTTTTGTAAGGTGGGATATGCTGTTTGTGCTTGAGTCTTTGCTCGTTATCGTGTGTGTCTTTGTATGTGGAGAGGGAAGTGGATCTGTATGTCTGCACTTGCGTTTACTTGTGTAGGAAATAAGGAATTTCGTAGGCATATATTTTTTTTGTTTTGGTTAGGGTATTTCTGCGTACGCGAATATCACACACACACACACACACACACACACACACACACACACACACACACACACACACACACACACACACACACACACACACACACACACACACACACACACACACACACACACACACACACACACACACACACACACAAACACACACACACACACACACAAACACACACACACACACACACACACACACACACACACACACACACACACACACAATGCGTGAATACAAATGTCCATTCCCCTGTATCTGTTTCCTCCTCCCCCCCCCCCCCCCTCCCCACCCTCGCATTATTCTCCGGGTCCTGCTTGATTCCCAGTAATTGCACAAGCACGCCATCCGCCAGTTTTGTTGATGTTTCTTCGCCGGCTAATTTGCATACGTGATACGCCAACTTCTCAAGTTTTAAAGGAGACGTAACCTCGTTGCAGACCACTACTGAATAAACAGAAAGCAGAGGCGCACATGGATGCGTACACAGACACACACGTACACACTTTGAGGCACACACAAACAAGCACGTAAAGTCGTACACAGACACATACGTACACACTTTGAGGCACACACAGACAAGCACGTAAAGGCGTACACAGACACACACGTACACACGTTGAGGCACACACAGACAAGCAAGTAAAGGCGTACACAGACGCACACGTACACACTTTGAGGCACACACAGACAAGCACGTAAAGGTGTACACAGACATACGCATACACAATTTAAGATACCGAAATGCACATGAAAGCGTACACAGAAACCAACATACATACTTTAAAGTAAGCAGCCACACACACACATACTTTAAGGCATACTCAGACACACGCACATACTTAAAGACACAGTAACACACGCACACAAACACATATACCCAAAGACAGACAAACACAAATACCTGCACACCTTTAAGGGCATACACTGACATGTGCATACACAAACGGTTGTGCAAATATACATGACATTGGGAATGATAATAACATTAACAGAATTGATAGAGATGATAATAATAATACTGATAGCGATAATGATAACTATGATAATAATAATTATATGAAATTAAGTTATCATTAAGACTAATAATAGTAATAACACTATAATGATAATAACAAGGACAATAACAATGGTAACAGTCATGATGATAGTAAAACTTATAATAACAAAAATGATAACTACAATGAATTCTGTAATGATAATAATAATGATAATTCTTATTACAATAACAATAATACTAATATTTTCAGTAACAGTAACATCACTATTGACAATAACAATAATAACAATGTTAATAGTGATAAGAAAAACTTTAAGTAAGTAATAATAATAATAATGAATACGGTAATAACAGTAATAATTGTAATAACTGTATTAGTAAAAATGATAAGGGAAATGATTGTAAGAGCAATAAAAAATAACAACAGTTATAAAAATAACAAGGCCACTACTAATACTAACAATTATAACAATAACAATCATAACTTTTAGAAAATAAAGCAGTAACAATGATACTAATGGTACTGGTAATGACTCAACAACTACAACCATTAGAAACTTAACAATAATAATGATAATAACAACAGTAATAATAATGATACAATAATGATGATAATGATAATTATAACAATGATAATGATAATAACGATAATAACAATGATGATAGTGATAATGAAGACAATGATGATGATATATGATATAAATAATAATAACACTAATAATACCAATAATAATGATAATAATGACAATAATAATGATTTTGACAATGAAAACTATGATATAAATAATAATTAAATAATTTTAACAATAATTAAATAATAATAGTAATGGCAACTATAACAACGATACTGGTAACAGCAGTAACGATAATTATAACGATAATGATAATAATGATAATAATAATAATAATAGAAATAAAGATTAAAGTAATATTAAGGATAGTAATTGTTATGTTATTGTTATTTTCTTGATCATAAAGATTATGGTAGAAATGATCATAAGAAATAACAAATCATTATAATGATTATAATTTTGTTAACAAAATTGTAATGACAATGATAATGAGGATGAAAATGATAAAAAAACAAAAATATTAATAATTATAATAATAATAACGATAGTAATAATAATGATAAAGAGACGTTGATGGTAATAATAATAATGATAAAAAGACGTTAATGGTAATAATAGTGATGATAATAATGAATAATAATAATGATAATGATAATAATAATAATGACGATAATAATAACAATAAGAATAATAATGAAAATGATAAATATAATAACGACAATAATAATAATAATAATAATAATAATAATAATAATAATAATAATAATAATAATAATAATAGCAATAACAATGGAAATAATAATGATAAAAAATAATGATAATAATAATAATAACAACAATAATAAAAAGGATGAGGCGCAGGAGGGCGATGATAATGCTTGCAGAGTGCGGCTGCGCTCGCCGTCGCTAAGGTCGATTTCCCCTCCACAAGCCTCGGCCAACTCCACCCGAGGGTTATGGAGGGGTTACGCCCCGCAGACATGTGTATTTTTATAGCCACTTGCGGCCAAGATACGCAGGGATTTTTATTGCGTCAGCGACCAAGTCCAACCGTCTAAAAATGCTTGTATAATGCGAACTTGGTTATATTCATAACCATCGGCGTATTTTTAACCAAGTCTCGCTGCTTGAATGACGTTGAAGTCTCCAAGCAAAATAAATACTTATCATTTTACTAATTAATTTATCGATTGTAAATATGTTATGGGCGAAATACAGTTGTGTGTAACATAGGGTTTTCTCCGTATCATTTCCTTTATTTTCCATTTTCTATTATTCCTTCTCCTTGGCGACGTCTCCAGTAACCACCGAAGGGAGTGATGGTCCTTACATATACATTTTTTTTTCTCTCTCTATGGTTGTTTAGGTCGTTTGGATTGTCGAACTATCTACTTGGTCTTCGGGTACTTCATTTGGATATTTTCTTTTCTTCGTGCCATGCCTGGGAGTCTCTTTCGGGATGTAAGTATCCATGGTTTGGGGAAAGAAAATAATTTAGATCCTGGCGAAAGGTGTGAGATAAAACACTCAACTTCTCCCAGACTCGGGTCTCAAAAAAGTAATTAGCTGATTACTTTATCTCGCAACCCATGAAAGACTGTAAAAAGGCTAGATGAATCAGAATATATTCAGGCAGATTTCTCACCCTTTAAAATAGAAAGATCAGGCTAGAAATACCATTGAAATTGCAACACCTGGGTTCCCGCTTCCAGCCGTTTTATGATCAACCGAAGGGAAGAAAATTCTATTATTCTGCATTTTCCAAATACGTTCAAGCAGACGCCCAACTTACGCTATCTACCATTTACACACAGCATACACATACTATTTTCCTAACACCCTTCTCATATACACGGTTTTCGAAACCACTAATCGGGTGGTGGCAGCGTGCTGTAGGCCTGGAACCTTACACTGATAATGGTAATAATAATGATGGCAGCCAAGTTAGGCAAAGACAGAAAAAAAGAATCTGTTGATAACTTTCTGAATTGCAAATGCAAAAGGGTTAACTCACGCAATCATTGAAAAAAAAATCCGGATGCAGATCATGATCCTCAGTCACCACCAAAATTTAGTGGCACCTACGTTAGTCCAAGACACACACGGAAAAAATCTCAAAATCTTTTCCGACCTTTGTGTTATTCTGATAATCAACGAACAAACGAACAAATATATTAATCAAAGCTACCAATATTATCACCTTGGCGGAAGTAAATGATGATAAAGATAATATTGGTAATAAAGATAGAAAAAAATAGGAATAGGTTATAATAATAACAAGAACAATGATAATAATAACAACAAGAACAATAAACACAACAACAATAACAATAAAAACAGCAACAACACTAACGATAATGATAATATTAGTAAAAATAATGGTGATGGTGGTGATGGTAATGATAATGACAATAATTGCTGTAATAATGATAACTTATTATCATTACAGTTATTTTTCGTAACAATGGTAGTCATGGCAGTAATGATACTACTACGAATATTGTAACCACGATCAAAAAAATGATAAAAATAGTTATAACAATAACAATACTAGTAATAACAACAACAATCTCAACACACAGACCAAACAGACCCTGAGGATCCTGAGTCGTGAAGGAGAGAAGAAAACGCTCCCCGAGAAGCAGCATTGGCCGGCGTTTTGCGTCCCTGTCCTGCTCGCCACGTCATGCGGAAGTGGAATGCGGTCACAGCGCAACGCCCTGCTTGAAGCGGTGCAATATAATGAAGAATGTTGCATTATGTTGCAAGGGATGCGGGAAGGGGAGAAGGAAAGAGGGAGAACAGGGAAGGTAAAGGGAAAGGGGGGGGGGGTAGGAGAGGAAGAGGAAAAGAACAGGAGGAAGTGGAATGGAAGGGGGAATGCGAGTAGAGAAAGATGGATAAAAAGAAGAGACGAACGAGGAGGTGGAGGACATTGAGAGGAATGGAAAAAAGGGTAGAAAGAGGCGAAGGAAGAGAGAAAAGAGAGTAGGAAGAATAACGTTATATTACAAAATTAGGATGCAAAATGCAAATGCAAAAATGTATAATATATGATAAAAGTGTCTTGAAGAAAATGGTTGAAAAGAACATTTACATATCCATTAAGTGTATCCGAAGGTCAGAATCAGAGAGAAGTTCATAGGATAAACTCGAACGTGTTATAAGAATATTCATATTATCATCAACATTATATATGCAGATGCAATGAAACAAAAGTCAGGGTTAGCAAAAAAAAAACAAAAAGCAAAACCAAAACCAAAGAGAAAGGAAAAGAAAAAGAAAGAAAGAAAGAAAAAAAACGAAAAAGAACGAGTGCGTTTCTTCACAAACCAAGGGATACGAATGACGCGTTATATCCGAGGTATATCTTCATGGAAGTTGCGGACATGAACAAAGGAAGAAAAGTCTAGAGAGAAGAGTTGAAAGCAAAACAGGAAGTGGAGGAAGATACGTGATAGAGAAAATACATTTTAGGAGAAGTAAAGGAATATTCCAAATTATACAAATGTATTAGACAAAACCTCGAGACTCGACCGACGCCCGGGACTTGGCGTTCGTTATATGAATAATAATCGACTCTTCCTCGACCTTGGTTCATTCAAGGCTGGCCGACGCGCTGGTCACGTTCTCATCCCCCGCAAGGTAAGCAGTTTCCATTATATCTTCTCTTATTTCTTATTTCCTCCAAAGATAATTTCCTCTTCCTTCAGGTCCAAGCAAAGGGAGAGTTCATCCGCGTGCAACCGAAGTGGATTTGAAATTCAGGTTTGACGGACGTCTGTTCGAGGCTCGCCGATCCGGCCGCCGGAAACCTCTTCGCCAAGTCCTCGTTTTTCGTTCCTCCCCCTCGGTGTGCATGCAGGGCGCTGGCGGGGATCTCGTTGGCAGCTTCTTATTTCGTACCGTTTTTGTCCCACTTTTGTCCCAAGCCATGTACACGCTGGCTGCCTCGATGTCGGTTTGCGATGGTACCGGTAACTTTGAAGTAGGAAGGAAGGAGGCGGCGGCCCTGCCATGAGGTGCTGAGGAAAGCCCCGACGGTACAGGTGTCTCATGAAGGAATTAATAAGACAGATTGCAGGTAACTCCTTATATCTTACCTGATTAAGATATGATTCATAATTTGATGTGTATAATTCTGATGAAGATATAAAACACAACGCGTCGGTTACATTTCTTGGTATGCCGAGTCAACATTTCCCGCGTGTATCTTTTCTAGATTTACCTCCTAGGAAAGTTTATTCGCATAACGGCAGAACGATAATTATGATAATGTTGAAGGAAAAGTAGGGAGCAAATAATGATAATAATATTGAGGCAAAGAACAAGATGGGGAAAAAAGAGGGAAGAGAGACCAATATAAATAAACGACGAAACACGCCAAGCAAAAGAAAAATGGAAATAAGAATAAAGAGTAAATAAAAAGGGAAAGGAAAACAAGACAAAAATGAAGTGAAAAAGACAAAGGTTTAATAACAATAAATAAACAAAGTAGGATACATTTCTAGGAATTCCTTATCAAAGTGATTAGTTTCCATCCGCACAGAAGACCGAACACAACAGAATAACATC